>NC_092142.1:0-27500 GCF_043159975.1 Macaca nemestrina
GCAGAGACGGGGTTTCACCGTGTTAGCCAGGATGGTCTCGATCTCCTGACCTCGTGATCCGCCCGTCTCGGCCTCCCAAAGTGCTGGGATTACAGGCTTGAGCCACCGCGCCCGGCCGGAACCAATTTTCTAAACCAACATATGGGACTTGGGATCTACCAATAGCTTTCATGCCCCTTCTGGGAGCAACATTTAGAAATTGAAAGGGATAGGCCTTCCAGGCCATCAGAGGCCCAAGGAAGCATATTAGAACCAGGTTTGAATGCCTACTGTGGAGGGCAAAGAAGCTTTCTTCCCTGAAGGGAAAGGATGAGATTTCCTGGGAAAAGCCTCCTGGAAGCTGTAGGGACCTTCCTGAGCCTCCTCAGGACAGGACTGTTGTGAGAGGAGTGAACAAAGTGGATTTCTTTTTTTTTTTTTTTTTTTGAGACGGAGTTTAACTCTTGTTGCCCAGGCTGGAGTGCAGTGGCATGATCTCGGCTCACTGCAACCTCTGCCTCCCGGGTTCAAGTGATTGTCCTGCCTCATCCTGAGTAGCTGGGATTACAGTCATGTAGCACCACACCTGGCTAATTTTTGTATTTTTAGTAGAGATGGGGTTTCACCATTTTGGTCAGGCTCGTCTGGAACTCCTGACCTTAGGTGATCTGCCCGCCTCGACCTCCCAAAGTGTTGGGATTATAGGTGTGAGCCACTGTGCCCAGGCTTACGGTGCATTTTCTTCAGCTTGGTGGGGAGCGGTATCCATCTCTCTCTTCAGCTCAGCAGACTGTAGAGTGGGCTGGGTCACAGCCTCCTGCAGCTAGGCCAGCTTGGGAACTGGAGTCAGCTGTGAGGAAGGGTCTCCGGAGGCTGCCAGACCAGGCAGTGCCAACACGGCCTTGCTTGGCCTGGCTCTCCCTGGTGCAGTTCTGAGGGTGGAGAATAGGGAAGTGGCCAGTAGCCATCCTTCATGGTGCACCCCAAGCTGTGAGAGCAGACATTGGTCAGGTGGAAGAGTGTTCTAGCTGCTGCTTCTTTATGTAACCATTTATCGAAGCATAATGTATACATAAAGTACTTATGATACTGAGTATCTCAAAGCAAACACTAAAGCTGCTGCCTTTTTTTTTTTTTTTTTTTTTTTTTTAAGTGGAGTGTTGGGATCTTGCGCTGTCTCCCAGGCTGGAGTGCAGTGGTGCGATCTCGACTCACCGCAAGCTCCGCCTCCTGGGCTCAAGCAATTCTGTTGCCTCAGCCCCCCAAGTAGCTGGGACTACAGGCACGCACCACCACGTCCAGCTAGTTTTTTGTATTTTTAGTAGAGATGGGGTTTCACTGTGTTAGCCAGGATGGTCTCGAACTCCTGACCTTGTGATTTGCCTGCCTCGGCCTCTCAAAATGTTGGGATTGCAGGCGTGAGCCACCGCGCCCGGCCAAAGCTGCTTATTTTTATTTAACTTAAAAAAATTGGCCGGGCGCGGTGGCTCAAGCCTGTAATCCCAGCACTTTGGGAGGCCGAGACGGGCGGATCACGAGGTCAGGAGATTGAGACCATCCTGGCGAACACGGTGAAACCCCGTCTCTACTAAAAAAATACAAAAAACTAGCCGGGCGAGGTGGCGGGCGCCTGTAGTCCCAGCTACACAGGAGGCTGAGGCAGGAGAATGGCCTGAACCCGGGAGGCGGAGCTTGCAGTGAGCTGAGATCCGGCCACTGCACTCCAGCCTGGGCGACAGAGCAAGACTCCATCTCAAAAAAAAAAAAAAAAATTAAAAAAATTTTTTTATAGAGATGGGATCTTGCTATGTAGCCCAGGCTGGTCTCAATCTCCTGAGTTCAAGTGTTTCTCCAACCCTGGCCTCCAAAGTTCTGGGATTCCAGGTGTGGTCACCGTGTGCTGCCACCAAAGCCTCCTGAGGGCTGTCCTGGTGTGATTAGAGGGGTTTGAGGAGGGCTGGCTGTGCCATCTGTGCTTTTCCTTTGTCCTGTTACCTGCCCGTACACTGGGCTGTTAGGGCACTGAAATCATCCCTCTCTGTCCTGTCATGCTGTGCTGTCATTTTTAGTCAAACCAGAGGATATGGTGCCTTTCTGTGTTTCACATGCAGCTGTTCCCATTGGCTTCAAACGGGCCTGTTTTAAGGCTTCGTGTGAGGTGTGTGGGATGTGGGTTTCACTGCAAAGCAGAAGGCAGCATGGAGCTGGGGCTTGGCCTCTGCTGTCTGGTATAGACAAGCCTGGGGATCAGGTGTAGCTGCAGACACGGCTGGGCGCAGAGGGCGGGACCTCATTTCCAGCCACCTACTCCTGCCCTGCCTCACTCCCCTGGGAATGTGATGTGTAGGTCTTGAGAAGAAGACCCAGGTCCTGCAGCCTAGTGAAAAGACAACTGTGGCCTACCACGAGGCCGGACACGCGGTGGTGGCCTGGTTCCTGGAGCACGTGGACCCCCTGCTGAAGGTTGGTCTTCCCACCCTGAGTGAGTCTGCCCGGCAGGCTGGGGCCTGGAATGTCTGTGCCAACCTGTGGTCATGTGGGCATGGGACATTCAAGGGTTGGCCCTTTAACTTTTTAAGGAATATACTGCTCTAGAATTTGTCAGAAGAACCCTTTGGGGTAGGAAGGAAGAGCACTGGGTTCCAAATGGGGCCTCGGCCATGCGACTCCAGGGGGCAGCCTCAGTGTTAAACCCACCTCACTCCTGAGCTCTGGGTTCCACCATTGGCCCCTCCAGAGCCTCTGCAGGGCAGGCAGAGCAGAGGTGGTTTCCATGTGAAGCCCCCAAAGGCGGGTGCACTTCTCGGGGCATCCCCATGGTGTACGGGGGGCCTGGGTCAGGCTCTCTTCTCTCACGTTCCAGTAGAAGGACCTGTGGTCAGAGCTAGGGTCAGGTGGCCTGGCCGCTCCAGGGTGGCTCCTGGAGGAAGCGGGGACAGTGTTTGGGGTGACGAGGGCATGTGTCCTGTCCTCAGGTGTCCATCATCCCCCGGGGCAAGGGGCTCGGCTATGCCACAGTACCTGCCCCGGGAGCAGCACCTCTATACCCGGGAGCAGCTCTTCGACCGCATGTGCACGATGCTCGGGGGCCGGGTGGCCGAGCAGCTGTGCTTCGGGCAGATCACTACGGGGGCTCAGGACGACCTGAGGAAGGTCACCCAGAGTGCGTATGCCCAGGTAAGGGTGGGCGTCCCCCAGCGCGGGCTGCAGGAGGCTTTGTTGGGCACAGGCTCATCCTGGGTTCCGCACTTGCAGATTGTGCAGTTTGGGATGAGTGAGAAGCTGGGCCAGGTGTCCTTCGACTTTCCCCGACAAGGCGAGGCCCCAGTGGAGAAGCCGTACAGTGAGGCAACCGCCCAGCTCATTGACGAGGAGGTCCGGTGCCTCATCAGCGCTGCCTACAAGCGCACCCTGGACCTGCTGACACAGTGCCGGGAGCATGTGGAGAAGGTGAGTGTGGGCCGGGCGCAGTGGCTCAAGCCTGTAATCCCAGCACTTTGGGAGGCCGAGACGGGCGGATCACGAGGTCAGGAGATCGAGACCATTCTGGCTAACACGGTGAAACCCCGTCTCTACTAAAAATACAAAAAACTAGCCGGGCGAGGTGGCAGGCGCCTGTAGTCCCAGCTACTCCGGAGGATGAGGCAGGAGAATGGCCTAAACCCGGGAGGCGGAGCTTGCAGTGAGCTGAGATCCGGCCACCGCACTCCAGCCCGGGCTACAGAGCAAGACTCCGTCTCAAAAAAAAAAAAAAAAAGGTGAGTGTGGCTTCTGCCCAGACGGTCGTGGGTCCCATGTTGGGTCACGGTCAGGCCACACCCATCCTCGAGCTTGCTTAGGTTTGGTCTGTGAGCATGTCCTCAGAGCTGTCTGACAGGTGGGCCGTTGTTTCCAGGTGGGCCAGCAGCTCCTGGAGAAGGAAGTGCTGGAGAAGGCAGACATGGTGGAGCTGCTGGGCCCTCGGCCCTTTGCGGAGAAGTCTACGTATGAGGAGTTTGTAGAAGGCATGGGCAGCCTGGAGGAGGACACGTCCCTACCCGAGGGGCTGAAGGGTTGGAACCGGGGACAGGAGGAGGAGGACATGGAGCAGCCTGTGCAGGGGAGCCCTGCATAGCCTGTGGCGGTGCCTGCACCTGCTGCTGGGTGGAATTCAGGTGACTGCCACTTACCTGGGGCCTTTGCAAAGCAGCTGTGGACTCTCACCCAAAACAAATTAAAATGTGACAACTGTGAACGGGTGTTTTAGATCAGGGTGCTCTGAGCCCACATGCAGGGAGTGGGAGTGGACAGAGGGGGTACCCTGAGTCCCTGGGTCCTGCTGCTGGAGGACAGTCGGGTCCAGGGTTAGATGGGAGAGGCCCCAGGGCTCTGGCCCCTGTGGTGCTGAGGCTGGCATGAGTGTAGCTTCAAGAGGGACTTGGTGGGGCACCTTCCGTGGAGGCGTGTTGATGTGGCCATAAAGTCACTCAGAGGAGCCTGGGCCCAGCACAGAAACCCTCACAGTTTGGTGGAATTCAGAAAAGGAGAGCGTCAGCCAGGTATCAAGGGTGAGTTAAGTTTTTTTTGTTTGTTTGTTTTGTTTTGTTTTGTTTTGTTTTGTTTTTGAGACGGAGTCTTGCTCTGTCACCCAGGCTGGAGTGCAGTGGCCGGATCTCAGCTCACTGCAAGCTCCGCCTCCCGGGTTTACGCCGTTCTCCTGCCTCAGCCTCCCGAGTAGCTGGGACTACAGGCGCCCGCCACCTCGCCCGGCTAGTTTTTTTGTATTTTTTAATAGAGACGGGGTTTCACCGTGTTAGCCGGGATCGTCTCTCGATCTCCTGGCCTCGTGATCCGCCCGTCTCGGCCTCCCAAAGTGCTGGGATTACAGGCTTGAGCCACCGCGCCCGGCCGAGTCAGGTTTCTAAAGCAGCTGTTTGGATTGGTGGAAGCTGATCTGTTGATCTGTCCTTAAAAAGGATTAAAAAGGAAAGTCCACACCACCCACAGGTGCGTGGCTGAGGCGGGAGGAGGAGCTGTGGGGCCTCAAACCTGGGTTCCTCATCCGGGCACCCCCCACCCCCGCCTGCACCTTGGCTCCGTGGCAGCACTGCTCCGAGTATGAGGGACTTGAGTTGCTTAAAAAACCTGGCCCCTGTCCTTGGGTGGAGGTGCTCTCACTGCAGGATGTATCTGGGTCATCGGTTCGGTTCCTGTGATCCCTTTTGGTTGGAGTCCTGGAGAGGGAAGCTCTGCAGGGCCCCAGCCGGCTCAGGGGTGTTTGTGGAGAGGCCGTGGTCCTGAAGCCTCAGCACGCGGCTGCCTCTGACCCTGGTGCCTGTTCATGAACCCTTTTCCTGGGGTTGGGTAGCTCCTAATTTTTGTTAGGGAGGCCCCTTCTGGGCTCTGAGCTCCAGGCCCTTTGGTGCCTTGAACTGAGGGAGGCTTTGCTTTTTCTTACCTGGGGTGTGTGGGACTCGGTGAGGATGCCCCTTGCGCTGTCTCCAGTACGTGACCTACCTCCGGGATTCACTGGGGTCAGCAGCAGTGTCAGCCTCAACCATGCCTTGGGGTGGGGGGGATGCGTGTCTAGGTCACCTGGGATGGGACCTGGGGGATGCCCATTTGCAGATGTCCTGGGCGAGCGGTCGTAGGAGGAGGCCCTGCTTGTGGGTCACCTGGGATGGGACCTGGGGAAGACGCCCTTTTGCAGATGTCCTGGGTGAACAGCTGGAGGAGGAGGCCCTGCTTGCTGCCCTGGGCACTAGTTGTTCTCAGCCTCTCTCTCGACCTAGGCCAGATCAGACACTGGGGTTTTGTAGTACATTTTATAAACTGCTTGTTACGTTGGCCTTAGAGCCTCAAAAATATAATTTCCAACTGGGGGTGAACATGTTCAACTTTTGCCGTTTGTAAAATGCATGTCATCGGACTCAACAACTCTCCAGCACTCAACCTTCATCATGGCCTCCACCAGACCCAGAGTAGCTGAGCCACTTGGGGTCCGGTTGGGGCCTGGTCTCAGGTCCCTCAAATGGAGGTGGGGGTGCTTCCTCAACCCCACCCTGCCCCGGTGACATCGTGGCATCTGGTGGCCTCCAGGATGCACGGTGGTCATGGGCTCATGGCTCCGGCCCCACTGTGGTTCCCTCCAACACCCCTGGGAGAGCCTGGGTGTCCGTTTCATCACCTCCCAGCCGGCTGCACGTGTCTGGGGTCCTTCACGATGATCTGGGTGTGGGATCCTTGTGCCTCCCCTACCGGGCTGTTCCCTCCAGACCTGTCTGCTCGGCACCTGCCTTCACCCTCACCTCTTCAGGGCTGTCACGCGCCTTCCCCTCAGCCTTCCTGCATGTGTCCTTCACAAGCCGTTCCTTATGTCAATCAGGAGTCGTCTCACCCCCTGAATCAGACACCATTTTCCACGGCCTTTTCCCCCGTCCTGGGCGTGACCTGCAGTTTGCCTCATCAGTCTGTCGATGGTAGCTCAGCTGCACCTTTGCTGAGAAGCTCCATCGGCCAGAGTGACACCTGCGGGTGCTGCTGTCTGTGCTGTGGTGGTCTGTGCACCCTGCGGGGACACGAGCCTTCAGCCCCTGTATTTCTCAGCCTGCCTGCCTCCCTCCCTCTGCCAGAAGGGAAGGTGGAATGGGGTGGATTGCGTGTAGCTGCCGGTAGCTGTGCACCCTTTCCAGGAGGTACATCAGACAGAGGCCGTTTTCTGGGTCCATGGTCGTAGGACACCTGACTGAGAATGTTCATGTGTGGGAGGCCCCAGGCTTCTCCCCTCAGAGCCCAGCACGGAAACACAGACCCATGGGTCTGGCAGAAGGGAGGTCAGCCCTGGCCAGGCTCCGTGGCTATCTCATTTCATGAGTAGTGACAGTGGACAGGAGTTTAGGCCGCATCTGGTGCCTCCGCATGACCAGTGCCAGTGGCGTCTGGGACAGGAATGTGTTGAGAGCGACTCCTTTGCTGGGGAGTGACTCCCTCCCCTGGCCTGGGCCACCTTTACGAACACGTGGGGCAGGACTTTCACTTCCTTAATGATTCCTTCTGTTGTGTAACTTTGGGACTAGAAATCCAGGACACTCATCCCCCAAATGGGACCCAAGTGAGCACAGCAGAGCCCTTGGGCTGCTGCAGCTGGAGAATGATCAGGGCATGGAGCCCAGGACAGCTCAGCCCACACCCCTCAGCAGGCACCTCACGCACTCTGGTGTTGGAAAGGAAGAGACTGCAACCAGGCCTTTGAATGCGCAGTGATGCTTTAATCCCACTGTTGCAAACGAGCTCTGTGGAAGCTCAGCAGGAAGGATGGAAGACGGGGAGGAAGACCTGGCGGGTGGAGGTGTGGCCAGGGACACAGGCTGCCTTTATGGGACTGAAAGAGAAAGCTGCCTGGCTCTCTGTGACTGGAAACCAGGGAAGGAGACCTGGCCGAGGCAGGAACTGGGTTTACCAGCAGTGCTGAGAGGCAGCGGGTGGCTCAGAAGTGGGAGCAGGTGCCGCCTCTAAAGTGCCGTACACAGAAGGAGCTCAAGGCATGCCTGGGGCATCTCCAAAGCTCTACTGACAGTGAAGGCCAGGAGCCTGTTTTCCTTCCCCAGAAGTGTGCTCATGGGAAATGGGGCTGGGGCAGGTTGGCTTGCGGATGGAAAGTAAGCTTACACTTTCGTATTAAACTCATTCTTTGACTTGCTGTCAGGCGGGAAGCCCGTTCTGTGAGCTTCAGCATATAAGCATTGGGAGGGCATGAGCTGGGCCCCCAGACACCCCAGAGCAGAGGGAGCAGGGCCTGTCAGCCTCCTCTGCTGCTGCCGGACACAGACCCACGGGTCCCATGGGCCCCAAACCTTCCCAGCAAGTTTAAGGGCTGTGGGCAGGCCGTGTAACCGGGCAATGGGATGTGAGCAGAAACGAGGATGTGGCCTCATAGTGGGTGCAGGACAGGGAGACAGTGAACCCCTCCCCGAGAGCATTCCAAGGAGGTGTCACCAAGTTTCCGAGGCAGTCTGGTGATATTTGGTGTTCTGAGCTAAGGAGGGAATGGACTTGCCTGTCACGCAGGGACCAAGAGAAGCAGGTGCAGGTCTTAGAGCTGAGCCTTGGGGAGGGGACCCTAGTGAGACAGTGCCTCGTGGAGTAGAAGAAGGGGCAGGATGGAAATCAAGGTGGGAATTTTGGGGCCGCTCCTCCATGTGCTTTGCTGGACAGCACATTGTCCCATTAGCCACTACCAAACCTGCCTCTGGCTTCTGAGCTTGGTAGCACAGGTAAGCGCGGAGGTTGGAGCAGCCCCCGGAGTTCCTGGAGTGGCTGTCACAGGCCTGGGTCCCCCTCACCCCAGGGTCGCCATGGGCCACTCCACTCCTCACCACGTTTCCGGCAGTGACTCTGTGGCGTCTTCCTGACTCAGGGCCCAGGAACAAGCTGGACATAAGGCCACTGGGCTGTGCTTGTGCTGGGTCTCCCAGAGGCATCCAGGGGCCCCATGTGTCCCCCAGGAAAGCCGGCTGGTCTCCACGTGAGGCTAAGACCTGTGCCCAACAGACAAGGCAGGCCTTGGGGCTGGCAGGGGGCTGCCCCCAGGGTGTGTGTCAGGAGGTGACGGCTGGAGCCTCGTGGGGGTGCGAAGTGTGTCTGCTGGGTCAGGACTGCCCAGATCTGCCATCGTGATGTTCTGACTCCAGCCCTGCAGGAGCTGGAGGGCAGGCGGAGATGGCTTAGTCCTCCTGGGGCCTCTCCACAGTGAGAAACGTGTCCAGGACTGTGGCCTGCCGCTCAGGGTCACCTAGGGGCTGCTTCTCGCGGTTCTGCTCAGCCCTTGTCCTCGTCCAGGAAGGGGAGCGCAGGCAGCCAGCCCGGAGCAGCGGGTGCAAACCTAGGGGGGTGCGGGCAGGGCAACTCAGCGTGGCTGAGAGGCCTGGGTGAATGCAGGAGGGGCTTCAGGTCCCGCTGGCCTCCTGGGCCACTCCTGCCAATGCTCTGCACCGGCCCCTGCGCCTGGCATGCACACATCTACCTCTAACAGGAGGCCCCCACCACACACTGGCCCCACCGGAGTGGTGGGCATTGTGGTCTGGGTGGGGCCTGGGCACTGCTCCCCAGAGTCACTACAGCCCAGGCTGAGCCTCTCCTGTGTGGTCAAGTGACCCTGGTGGGGCCTCCCCAAACCACCCCCTGGCAGGTGTCCCAGCTCAGCCAACCACTCCCGTGAGCCCTGCAGGCCTCTTGGAGCCTCTGCCCCATCATGGGCCTTGTGTCTCCGTGGTGCAGGCTCTGTGGGGCTGGGGATTCCGGTGGGCTGGAGTCTGAGCCCCTCACTCCACCTCCCCAGCCACAGTAGCACATGCCTGGGCTCATGGGCTGGATGGGAAGAGTTGCCACCAACATGGAGATGGTGGGAACTGGCCAGGGTCAGGCAATGGCCGTGTCCTGGAGGTGAGCTGGGGGCTGACTCACCAGGCCCCATTCCCTCCCAGACACCTGGGGCTGCAGCAGCCCAGGACACACAGGCCGACACCCCTTCCTGACACCTCCAGGAACCAGGGGAGCAGCTGGCCGCTGGCAGGATTCACAGTGGGGCTGGTCCTTTTAATGAGGTCCTGAGTGGCCTGGGGGGTGGGGAAGCAGAGGCCGGGCCAAACTGTCCCACGCAGGGAAGGCTCGGCCCTGATGCTCTCACAGTTATCACTGAAGTTCACACAGGTCACGTCAGTGTCCTTCACTGGCCATTGTTAGAAGAGACTAAGGTCACGCTGTCACAGCCTCAGTGGTGAGTCCTGTGCTCTGGTCATGCTGAGCACGTGGCCGTGCCGGGGGCCGTGCTCGCAGGCAGAGTGAGGACACCGGAGCTGAGCACGTGGCCGTGCCGGGGGCCGTGCTCGCAGGCAGAGTGAGGACACCGGAGCTGAGCACGTGGCCGTGCCGGGAGCCCTGCTCGCAGGCAGAGTGAGGACACCGGAGCTGAGCACGTGGCCGTGCCGGGAGCCCTGCTCGCAGGCAGAGTGAGGACACCGGAGCTGCCTTCAGGCCAATGGCAACACTCCATGGGAATCAGAGGAAGTTAAGTGAGCTGAGGAGGGGCCCGGGCTGGTGATCACCCCCACCTTTCATTCTTGGCCCAATTTATAATGAAAATTCACGTTCATTAAATTCTGCTTTTGAGGGGACAGTGGCTTTAGCCTTCTGTCTGTCGTTCACTTGAAAAGTGAAGTTTTAAGCAGCTGTGATGGGGAAATTGCTTCAAGTTGGGCAAATAGCAGCGTGGTGAAATGAAGTGGTGACGGATTCTTGCTAAAACACACGCACCCCTCCCAGGACTTCCCAGGGGCCTCAGCCCACCGCGCACCCCTCCCAGCCCCGATGCCGGCCTCACCTGCTGGGGACTCGGTGTGGAGGTTCTCGTCGTCCGAGTCAGCAAAGACCTCGGCCAGCTCCTGGTCGGACATGTCGGTCAGCTCCGTGAGGTCCAGGAGGTCGAAGTGGACCTCCAGAGAGGAGACACTGCTCAGAGGCTCTGAGGGCAGAGAGGGTACGGTCAGCCCTCAGGCCCTCCCCCAAGGCTGCTTAGAGCCCTGGGGGTCTAGGAGAGTGTGCGCTGTGTCCTCCCACAAGGCCGTGGGTGAACCACAGCTTCCCGCAAAGCCCAGCACCATCAGGATCTGATGGGTGTTGCGTATACTCATGACTAGAAGGCTTTCACTTGACAGATGGTGCAGCTGAGGCCCAGAGAACCAAAGCTGCAAGAGTCTAGCGTACAGCGCTGGACCCAGAGCCCCCAGGAGTGTTTGGACAGGAGGTGGACCCTGCTGCCTTGTCTCCTGGGGGAGCTCACGGGGTCCTCATAGAGTGCACTGGGCAGGGAGCAGTACTTACGCCTCCTCTCCGTGACCTGCAGGAGCCCCGGTGCTGGTATTGGGATGCCCCCCACCTCCTCCTCCACAGGCGTGTGGCCATTGTCCCCTGTCCCGTGGGCTGGGACGCCCAGTGCAGCCTGCAGCACCTCAGCCTCCTTAACGATCTCTGCATCCAAAGACACAGGGTGTTACCTTGAGACCCACAGGGCTCCCACATCCCTCCAGAACGCGGGGCTGGGTGTGAGGACTTGGCACCTCCAGTCCTTTGAAACTCTGGGCAGTGACCAGCAGGTGATGGGATGGCTGGGCTTGTGACCTCATGCCTGGACCCCAGACAAGGGGTTGGGGGGCTTCAAGGAGGCTGCCCCTTCCCCTTGGGCCCGGCCTCCCCTAGTGAACAAGGACTCTGAGATCCAGATCACCCTTGGTACTCAAGCACCCGTGAAAGCAGCACCATGCAGGCCTGGAAGTTCCACCAGGGCCCGCGTGGCTCATCCCAGTGCTGTCCTGGCCTCTGAGTTCTGGCTCAGCCCAGGGTCCCCTGAAGGATCATCCGTGAGTTTCCATGCCCAGCCTCTTGGTCCCCTTCAAACCAGAACAGCCCCTCTCCACTGTCCTTTTAAAAACCAATGTTGTATTTGAGTTCAGAATAACACATTCTCATTAAATGAAAGTTAGAAACCAGGAGGAATAGGGAGGCCTGCCATTCTGTGATCACTTAGCCACCAACCACGCCTCACAGTCGAGCAAATATTCTTCCAGGTTTTTTCCTTTTTTTTTTTTTTTTGAGATGGAGTCTCTCTGTCACCCAGGCTGGAGTGCAGTGGCTCAGTCTCAGCTCACTGCAACCTCTGCCCCCTGGGTTTGAGCGATTCTCCTGCCTCATCCCCCTGAGTAGATGGGATTACAGGCATGCACCACCATGCCCGGCTAATTTTTGTATTTTTAGTAGAGACGGGGTTTCACCATATTGGCCAGGCTGGACTTCTGACCTCAGGTGACCCATCTGCCTTGGCCTCCCAAAGTGCTAGGATTACAAGGTGTGAGCCACGGAGCCTGGCCTCATTTTTTCACAAACGTAACTGTTCCTTTTTGTTTGTTTGTTTGTTTGTTTTAAGACAGAGTCTTGCTCTGTCACCAGGCTGGAGTGCAGTGGCATGATCTCGGCTCACCGCAATCTCCACCTCACAGGTTCAAGCAATTCTCCTGCCTCAGCCTCCTGAATAGCTGAGACTACAGGTGCGCACCACCATACCCAGCTATTTTTTTTTTTTTTTTTTTTTTTTTTTACTCGTGATCCACCCGCCTTGGCCTCCCAAAGTGCTGGGATTATAGGCGTGAGCCACCGCGCCTGGCCCAACTGTTTCTTTTTTATACTTAACAATTGTTTTGTCAGACGAGAGCAGGAGGCCCCTTGGCTGCTGACCCAAAGCTAGAGACATTGGCAACTCTTACGTCCATCCCTCCACAGATCCCCTCAGCCCTCCCCAGCTGCTCACCCTCTCATCCAGGGCCACATCATTCTAGCAGCCACCTCACTTGCCACAGGCAGCCAGAGAGTCCTGTTAGCCAGAGTCAGGCCTGTCCCTGGGGGCATGCTCCCCTTTGGCCTTAGGCCCTGCAGGTCCATCTCTTAGGGAAGAGACAAAGCACTTGCTTTTTGCCCCCACCCATTGCCCCTGCAGGAACCTGTTTCCAGATGGCCCTCCTTCCCTCAGCTGCTTCCTGGACCCTGCGTGGCAGGGGCCTTCTGGGGACACCAGCACTTCCCCCCTGAGTGGGTGCTCAGCACACGCTTGTCAGATGGACAGGTGCCCTCCTGCTTCTGCCAGGAGCACCCTGAGGACCCTGTGAGGTATTTTTGGCAGCCCCCCGTGGTGAGCACTGATCATAGCTGGATGTGCTTGAAGCCGAGGGGAGCAGCTGGGATTCGGTGCCAACAGCTGCCTGGGAGGGGTGGGCCTGTCCTCCCCCATGGCACTAGCTGGCAGCCTAGATACTGCCAGGTGAGCCTGGTGGGTCTGCAGCGTCCGTCCTAGCGCACCCCCACCTCTCCCCAGCGGAGCCAATGGAGCTGCAGGTCCGCAGGTGCCCGGCCTCCTGAGTGAGGAGCACCAGTGCAGGGCTGGGAGGTCCCCATTGGCTTAAGAACTTGGCAGTGTGGCTGAAGGCAGGTGACCTGGCAGCGAGCCGAGTGTTAGGCTCTGCCTGGGCAGCAGCCCTGTGGCCTGACGGTGGCCCACCTGCCTCCTGTCTGAGGAGCCGAGTGCTGTGTCATCGCATGGCCCATTTCAGGCCTGGGGGTTGGGCAGGCTGGATGGGGCTCGCAGAATCTGGTTTCTACCTCTCCACTGGCATCTGGAATGAGGTTTCTGAGCATCCTAAAGGGTCAAGTTACTGGTGTCTTGGCCCACCCCCAAGTCCAGCAGGGATACCTGCCTGCCCAGAGGGCACAGGGGACAGGGGATGAGATGTGGACTCTGTTGTAAGGCTGTGAGCAGGGGGACCTCCCGGACATCAGCAGGAAGAAGGCTGCTTGACCACTGTCCGTAGCGCTGAGGGGGCGCCCAGGGGAGGGAGACCCAGCCTGCCCTTGGGCCCTTCCTCAAGGAGAAACAGTGTAGCCCGCAGCCCCAGGTCCCTGCCCACAGTGTGCTCATGTCCCGCTGGACGGTGCTGTGGTCACCGTTCCAAAACACTTCCACACAACTCAGAGTGGTGGCCATGGCTGCAGAGGGCGTAGCTCTGTCCCAGCCTTGAGTCTCAGGAGGGTGCTGCAGCTGGCCCTGAGGGTGCAGCAGGGGCCTCAGACCTGCCAGGTCCAGGACAGAGCAGGGGCTGTCCCTCTGGCACAGCTGATCCAGAGCCCTGAGAGCAGGTACGAGTGGGGAACCGAGGTGCAGGGTAAGTCACTGGCCAGGAGGCCCTGCTCTCAGGATCCCCAGCTGAGGAGGCTACAGGGGCTCTTACCTCCCCAGGTTTATAGGCCAGGCATGTCCCCCATGGGCACCCTCACCCCAGAGCAGGACTCTGGGGAATAGCCCTCAGCTCCACCTCTGTCCCTCCCTGCCCCTCCTTCTGTCCTGAGGGGCACCCCCTCCTATTTTTTCTTTCTTTCTTTTTTTTGAGATGGATTTTTGTTCTTGTCCAGGCTGGAGTGCAATGGCGCGATCTCGGCTCACCGAAACCTCTGCCTCCTGGGTTCAAGCGATTCTCCTGCCTCAGCCTCCCGAGAAGCTGGGATTATAGGCATGCACCACCATGCCCAGCGAATTCTGTATTTTTAGTAGAGATGGGGTTTCTCCATGTT
This sequence comes from Macaca nemestrina, assembly GCF_043159975.1. Lineage (NCBI taxonomy): Eukaryota > Metazoa > Chordata > Mammalia > Primates > Cercopithecidae > Macaca > Macaca nemestrina. The sequence continues at coordinate 14,128 of NC_092142.1, forward strand.
GGTCAGGCTAGTCTCAAACTCCTGACCCCAGGTGATCTGCCTGCCTCAACCTCCCAAAGTGCTGGCATTATAGGCTTGAGCCACCGCGCCTGGCCTCTCTCTCTCTCTTTTTTAAGAGACAAGGTCTCCCTGTTGCCCAGGCTGGAGTGCAGTGGTAAAACCATAGCTCACTGCAGCCTCAACTTCTTCGGCTCAAGCGATCCTCCCACCTCAGCCTTCTGAGTAGCTAGGACCACCACTCCTGGCTAATTAAATTTTTTTCTGGTAGAGACAGGGTCTTGCCGTATTGCCCAGGCTGATCTCGAACTCCTGGGTTCAAGCGATCATCCACCCTGGCCTCCCATCCCCTCCTCTCTGGCAGCCCCCTGATATCAAGGAAACCTGGGGCAAGAGCAGTTCTGCAGAGAATCTCTGTGGGGACAGCACCCTTAGAAGCAGGGTGGGGCAGGTGGTTCTGGGTTAATAATGACTGCTGGGTGTGGTGGTACACACCTGTGTGGCGGCTACTCGGGAGGCTGAGGCAGGAGGACCGCCTGAAACCCAGGAGGTCAAGAATGCAGTGAGCTATGATCGTGCCACTGCATTCCAGCCTGAGCAACAGAGCAAAACCCTGCCTTAAAAAAAAAAAAAAAAAAAGGCAGTGGCTTATGGTTTTCTAGGACAGTCCCAGCATTCTGTGTTTATTGACTAACTCCATTCTCATCTCACCCTAACTCCCAGCAACATGGGGAAGACTCTGAGATTTGTACTTGAGAGGAAGAAGCTGAGGCACAGAGTAGCTCAGCATCTGTCCCCAGCATGCAGCACAGGGCTGGCCACAGACACAGCTGGAGCTCTCAGCCATCACCTGTCAGCCTGTTCCTGATCATGGCGTGGGGAAGGGAGACAGGGATCCTGGTTCAGGGCCCAGCAGAGGGAGCAGAAAGTCCCTCACTTGCTGGCTTAGGTTCCCTGGGTCCTGACCCTGGGGGAAGTGGATCTCTGAAGGAAGGTGGGACAGAGGTAGAGTCTCCCCTTGTAGCCCCCCTCTCACTGGGCGGGGCCCATCATCCAGACGAAGGCTCTCATTCATTCACCAACCAAGACTTCTGAATCGCCCTCCGTTCTGGGGACATGGCCTAGACAAACTAGATGATTCCTGCCCTTCTGAGGGGCAGTCAGTGCAGGGAGCAGTGTGGGGCTGTGCTCCCATTTTAGGGAGGGTCTGGGGAGGGTGCTCTACCGAGACTTGGAGGAGAAGCCTGCAGGTGGGAGGGAGCCGTGTGATACTGGGGGGACATGCATAAGGGCCCTGAGCAGAGTGCATTTGAGGACAGCTGGGGGCTGTGAGGCAGGGCAAGGGTGGGTGTGTGCAGGTTGTGTGGACCTTGTCAGGACTTTGGTTTCTACGCCGAGTGAGCTGGAAGAAGCTGCTGAAGGGTTTGAGCTGAGTGGGACAGCATCTACCTGAATTTTTTTTTTTTTTTGAGGTGGAGTCTCACTCTGGCGCCAGGCTGGAGGGCAATGGCGCAATCTCTGCTCGCTGCAAACTCCACTTCCTGGGTTCAAGCGATTTACTTGCCTCAGCCTCCCGAGTAGCTGGGATTACAAGTGTGCACCACCATGCCTGGCTAATTTTTTTTTTTTTTTTTTTTGAGACGGAGTCTCGCTCTGTCGCCCAGACTGGAGTGCAGTGGCGCGATCTCGGCTCACTGCAAGCTCCGCCTCCCGGGTTCACGCCATTCTCCTGCCTCAGCCTCCCGAGTAGCTGGGACTACAGGCGCCCACAACCGCGCCCGGCTAATTTTTTTTTGTATTTTTTAGTAGAGACGGGGTTTCACCGTGGTCTCGATCTCCTGACCTTGTGATCCGCCCGCCTCGGCCTCCCAAAGTGCTGGGATTACAGGCGTGAGCCACTGCGCCCGGCCAATTTTTGTATTTTTAGTAGAGACGGGGTTTCATCCTGTTGGCCAGGCTGGTCTTGATCTCCTGCCAATACCTGCATTTTTACGATGAGGCCAGCAAGGCACAGTCCAGCGGGAGGTAAGTCTGCAGGCACTGCTCCCACCATCCTCCATGTATGCTGGGTGCCCTCTGCTTGTGCTGGGACAGGGACCCCAAGCAGGACCTCAACCAAACAGCAATCCCCTTCCCCATCTTACACTGGAGAAGGGGCATGGGAATGCCAGCAGTCCTCATTATAGATCCTGGGGTCCCAAGGGACCACAGACAGCTTCTGGGACAAAGCTCTAGCCCAGTGGAGCGGCACAGCAGCCCTGTGTGGAATGAATATCATAATTGACAGTGAATATCATAATTGAAGCATCTTTTCGGCCCGGCGCGGTGGCTCACGCCTGTAATCCCAGCACTTTGGGAGGCCAAGGCAGGTGGATCACTTGAGGCCAGGAGTTCGAGACCAGTCTGGGCCAACATGGCAAAACCCCATCTCTACTAAAAATACAAAAATTAGCCGGTGTGGTGGTGCGTGCCTGTAGTCCCAGCTACTCAGGAGGCTGAGGCAGGAGACTCACTTGAACCTAGGAGGCGGAGTTTGCAGTGAGCAGAGATCATGCCACTGCACTCCAGCCTGGGTGACAGAACGAGACTCTGTCTCAAAAAAAAAAAAAAAGCATCTTTTCATATTTCTACATTCCTGAGACAGCAACGCATCTGTAGCTAATGGTGTCAGCATTGATGGGATTCAGTCCTGTAAGCATTTGAAGCCACCAGGTATCTAGTCTGATCCTTCCCCACCTCCCTTTGGCAGTGGCCTGGTCTTTATTCTGTAAACTCTGGTGCCTTGGCCTGTGTTGAGGCTTTGGGGAAGGAAAATTTGGAAGATGCAGCTTTTCCCATCAGGACACTAATTTTTTGGCCAGAAGAATGTGATGCCAGGGACACACAAGACCTGAGCACCCAGGAGGGGCAAGATTGATCTTGGCATGACGAGCGTGCAGCTGCTGTAAGGCATGCTCGTGATTCCTCTAGTGACTGAACCTACCGTGTAATACTCACAGCATACAAATACGTGTTCGTTAACCATATCAGTAAAGCTGTGGTCAACAGCAGGCTATTAGCAGTTAAGTTTTTGGGGAGTCAAAGGTTCTATGTGGATTTCAGACTTTGAGGGAGGTTGGCGCCCCTAACCCTTATGTTGTTGATGAGTCAGCTATACACGCATGTCCACAGCGTGATTTGCAGGAGCCCAAAGTGGAAGCAATTGAATGCATGTCAGTGGCTCAATGGATAAACAAAATGTGATTCAGCCCAAGAAGGACTGCGGCACCGACACAGGATACCACGTGGATGAGCCTGATCACCTCATTTGAGTGAAAGCCAGGCCCAGAAGGACTAATACTGCATGACACCGTTCTTACGAAGTGTCCGGAATAGGCAAGTGCATAGAAATCCGATCAGTGATTGTCAGAGGCGGCGGCGGGGGTGGGGGGCAGTGGAGAAGGGGAGAATGGGTATGGGTTTTTTTTTGGGGGGGGAAATGAAGATATTATAAAATTAGATAGTGGTGGTGACCTCACAATTTTGTGAATATACTAAAACAGTGAGTTGCACACTTCAAAAGGGTGAACTGTATATGTGAATAATATCTCAATTTAAAAACAATCCTCAATGGAAACAAAGGCTGATCTGGGCTGGAGTTGATACTCGCATACATTGTGAGTCAGCCACGCACCAGACCCCCAGGCTCAGCCCCAGAGCAGGCTGGGACTGGGTAGAGCGAGAAGCATCAGCTCCAAGCAGCTTGTATCTAGTTCCTGGCTGCATTCCTAGGACCGAGCACACAGTAGGTGCGCAGTGAACAAATGAGGGTGAATCAAGGAGCCCACTAGCCCACGGTTAGTAAGGAGCTGTGCTAGGAATCACCCAGGCCTGTCTGACACCCTCTCAACAAGCTTGTGGGGAGAAGAAAATTTCTCACCGGTGAGACCTGCTGCTTTTCCCAGGGTGGGAACCAGAGGCTCAATGCTAGGCAGGCATGGGGGCAGGTGCTGGCAGCCCCCAGGGTCTCCAGGGCCAGGGCAGAGGCAAGCAGGTGTTTCTGATGCCCCGGAAAGGACCCCGGAGTGTGGGGTCACAACAATGTTCTGGTCCTTACCCCAGTACAGCCCCTATCAAGGGGGACCCAACCCCCCTGCAGGGGTTGCTGGTGCCCTGGCTGATGAGTGGGCACTAAAGCAGCATCCCAGTGAGGGAGCCAGGAGTTGGGGTGCCTCAGCCCAGCCCCCAGGCTTCCCTGAGGGCTGATTGCTGATGCCCTGTGCTCTGCTGCTGACCTATTTTCCAGCACATTCTCGACTGGAAAACTTGGCCCAAATCCTGTTCCCTGTTGTGTGCCCAGGGCCCTGCCCAGAGCATCTAGAAGGCACTTGGCACACACCACTGTATGGATGAATGAGCTAATGAAGTGAATGAATGAATATCATAAACTAAATGGCTGCAGGGAAGGCAAGATGGTCGCAGAGGCAGGGGCCACCTGCCGCCCATCCCCCAGCACCTTCCTCTCTGGATTTGGACCCCCAAAGCATTTCAGGGATGCTGGGGTAGCCCTGTCTAGACTCTCAGCCTCCTGAGGATCCCTCTCGTTCTCCCTGTGGTCCCTCGGGCAGACTGAGTTGGGGTGGGTTACAGCCCTGGCTTCCAGGTGGGGCCCTCAGCGAGGGCACACATCACATTCCTGTGCACACATGCACCTCCGTGTTCTACATTTCATATTAAGAAATAATTCCTTTAGGTGCAAAAATAGTGTTTTAATAATGTTTTATAAAAATCGTAGTTTGCAGATATTTCTGATTATCAGTGAAATAATATGTCTAGATTTGGTTCAAACCACTAATGAAGGGAGGTTGGTGGTAGTCTGGAGAGGAGGCTGTGGGCCTAGGGGCTGGGATATCACACATGGGCCTTTGTCATGCTGTTCTCTCTACTTTTGTAAGGTTTTCAAAAGTAAGTGATAAGTAATGACAGTTATAGTCACCAACGTGTGATCTCATGAGGTTCCACAAAGTAGGCATCACTGGCCACTTTGCAGACAAGGAAACAGGCATTGGTGTCAAGAGTGTGAGCCCTCAGAGGACAGGGCCCTATCTTCCCACTAAGTCCCCACCCCAGGGAGGGTACTGCGCAGAGCCGTGACCTGCAGGTAGATACCTGTGCACTGATTGAGTCAGGTATCTGAAGCCCCCAGCCAGTAAGTGATGGGCTCAGAAACTGAACCTGCTTTCTCTGCCTTTTAAGCTGCTGGGAAGTCCTCCTTTTTTCCCAAAGGAGGAGGGAAAAGAGATTAACCTCCACTCCCAAATGCCTTGGGCTTCCACAGCCCTGCAGGGGAAGCAGAGCTGTCTCCACTGACAGACATGGAAATTGAGGCTCAGAGGGGCCTGACTGCCCACAGTTCACAGCTGGAAACAGGTCTGAGACCCCCAAGCCCTCACTCTCAACTTCCAGGCTTCCTATGTCCACAAAGCTGCTATTGGGAAGACCCAGGGGACTGAGACTATCAGTGTTAAGAAAGAAATCTGATCCCTCCCACAAATGACAAAACAAAACCCAAATCCACCAGCCCTGGGGCATTCGTCCCTCCACCTTGGACTGCAGATACACAGGGTGGGTGGACCTGCTCCTCCTGGGGACGCCACTGTGTGTGGCTGGGGGACTGAGAGGTTCCCATGTAGTTACAGAGTGGCAGGCTGGCCTGTGCCCTCAGGTACCTGCTGGCTCCCTGCAGTGGGACCTCTAGGAAACCAGGAGGTGGTGGGCTTGGCTGGGCAGGTGGAGGTGTCCGCAGTTTGCATCCAAGTTCCTACCTAGGCCAATGGAACCTCGAAAGCCCTTTTGGAAAAGGCTCTGGGAAGCGGGGAGAGTCTGAGAGCTTTCTTCCCGTTACCAACTCCAAGGTCCTGCAGTAGGGCCTCCACCATCAGGGCAGGGAGCGCTCCACGCGCACCTACCCTCCCCGGTGAGCGTGCGCCTGGGCCGCGCCCGGACCAGCCACGCTTGCAGCTCTGGAGACCCGGGCAGGCCGCACCCGTGCATGCCCCACGCCCCCACCAAGACGCATCTCAGCCCTTCGCCCCTGGCAGGATCCCTGCCACGGTCTACGGCCCTCGCGCCCCGGACTCACGGCTGGGCGAACAAAGCGGACGCGCTTGCAAGCGACCAGCGTCGCCCCCACGCCCCACCGACAGGGACCCCAAACTCCAGCCTCGGAACGCCCCTCCCCCGCTCCCCGGGTCACCGGCTGACTCTGCTGGGAGGGGGCTCAGGACGAAACTCCAGGCCGCCCACCAAGGAGAGTGCCCGGCACGGCTTCCCGGGCCGGGAACGCAGAGAACAAGGGGGCGGAGACTCGGTCTGTGTGCCCCCAGCCCCGCGCGGGGACCGCGCCCGGGAGGTGCCCCTGGTCCGCCGGACGCCCCCGAGTTGCCAAAGGGGTCTCCCGGGAGCAGCGAAGGGTGAGCCCTGGGGGGAGGGGCTGCGGCTCGCTGCGGGAAAGCGCTGCTCGGGGGTCTCGGGGGCTGGGGCTGAACTCACCTCCGGGGCCGGCGCCCTCCGGGGGCTCCATGCGGCCGGCGGGGTCTGGGAGGGGCACCGGCGACGGCGGTGTCGCCTGGCCCGGGCGCCCCAACAGCTGCGGCAGCTACTCGGCCCCGGCTCCGGGCGCAGCGCATCGGGGCAGCAACCGGGGGGCCGCGGCGGCAGGGAGGAGCCCGCGGGGCGGGGCGCGCAGCTGCTCCCCGGCCCCGGCCCCCTCCCAGCGCCCCCCCAGCCGCAGGACAGGTGCGGCCCCGCCCCGGCCCGCGCGCGCCCCCTGCCGGCCCCCGGCCCCGCGGACGCCTCCCCCGCCGACCCTTCACTCGTGGGCCGCGCCCCGCCGCGGACCCCACCGGGACCCCGCTGCGACCTCCCGACCCTGGCCGGGCGTCCGGGGCTCCTGCGCACTCACTCGGCAGCCGCGCCCGCTTGCGTCCTCTTGTTCTCTTTCAGGTGCGTGCGTGTGGGGCGCCGACTGTGTGCGGGCGCCCCTCGGGGCTGGCGAGGGGCACAGGAGGGGCCTGACTCGGGCGGGTAATGACAGAATCGCAGAGCGCACTGGATGGGGTGAATTAACGCGGGGGGTGGGCGGGGGCGAGGACGTGTACTCGGGAGGCTGGAAGGGGCGGGGTGGGGGATGGGAGGCAAGGAGAGGGCGGCGGGGCCCGGGCTGCAGAGAGTGCCCAGGCAGTTTCGATGAAATCCCACCTCCCAGCAGGCGCTCAAACCCCCGCCGCGTGGGGCCGACTCTCTCAGCGCACAGAGCTCTCGTGCAGTGTCTCCTTGCTTCTCCCACTGATCCTAAGAAGAAGGTATCCTTTCAGGTGAAGCACAGAGACCGTAGGTAACCTGTCCAACGATGCAGTCGGGTGCTGAGAAGCTCTGACTCCAGGCCGGTGCTCTGCACTTGAAACAAAACAAACCAAACCAAAGTGTCAGGTAGGAAGAATTTGTTCCCAGCTGGGAGTGAAAAAGGCAATGAACTTGACAGATGGACTTGAGCGGCCCAGATTGCAGGAAAGGCTGTTTCAGAGGCCAGTGGTCCGTTCAGCTTCCACTAACCACAGTCAGCCCTCAAGGCCCTGGCTGCCCCGCCCAGCCTGACTCCTGCCCCTACTCCGGTTACGGGGGTAGTGCATGTCTTTGAGTCTGGAAGTCAGTGGGGCAGGCTTTTAGTTTCCCTGTTTCTTTAGTTTACAACAAACAAAAACTGCTGTTTAAAAGCCTCTGAAATGATTTCATAACCCACTGGCCTCCTCGCCACCCTGAGGGATGCAGAGCCTTGCCTCTCAGGGAGGCAGTGGAGCAAGCTAGTGGCTGCCCTGGGAAGTGGGAACAGTGCATGGGCGTAGACCACCCAGAATTGTTTGGGGTGGCAGGTTGTTTTTTCTCAAAATGACCACAGCAGTAGTTCTGATCCCCTGTGTCTTCCAGAACCTTCTATTCCCATGAAGACACCCCCACCCATGCTGCTTCTCCGTAAACATTATTGGGGCTTGGGACTGCTCTGGCCAGTAAGGGTGGCAGAAGCGATGTCATGTGACTCCCAAGGCTGGGTCCTGAGAAGCATTCAGCTCTGTGGGAAGGTTCCTCCTGGAACTAGAACTTCCTCCACGTGGTGAGGAAGCCCATGCCACGTGGGAGGACACCTGTGTGTGTTACTGCTGGCGGTCCCACTGAGCTCCCCGCCAACAGCTGGCCTCAGCTGCTGAAGCGAGTGAGCCTTTGAGCTGTCCTGGGGAGGGGTGATGAGTGGGGATGAGGCCAGCTGTCCCCACTTCGTCATGGCCAAGTTGCAGATTCATGAGCAGAACAAATGTCATTGGATTAAGCTGCTGTGTTGTAGGGTTGCTTGTTACGCAGCTGTGGTAACTGTAACAGTCATCATTGTGTGTGAATGATTCCCATTTGAGAGAGGAATAAATGATACAGAGGGGGTCTTGTCGAAGATTGTCCTGCTGGTAATCAATAGGCAGTCTGGGCCGGGCGCGGTGGCTCAAGCCTGTAATCCCAGCACTTTGGGAGGCCGAGACGGGCGGATCACGAGGTCAGGAGATCGAGACCATGCTGGCTAACACGGTGAAACCCCGTCTCTACTAAAAAATACAAAAAATTAGCCGGGCGAGGTGGCGGGCGCCTGTAGTCCCAGCTACTCGGGAGGCTGAGGCAGGAGAATGGCGTGAACCCGGGAGGCGGAACTTGCAGTGAGCTGAGATCCGGCCACTGCACTCCAGCCTGGGCGACAGAGCGAGACTCCGTCTCAAAAAAACAAAAAAACAAAAACAAACAAAAAAAAAAAATAGGCAGTCTGACTCCAGAGGACAGTGTCTATTTGTCTTTAACTTTTTATTAATAACATTAGCAAACACCAAAGGTAGAGAGAATGGCACAACTGACCCACATGTACCTACCGCCCAGATTCAGCGATTACTAACTCCTGGCCTGTGCCGTTGCTTCTCTGTCCTCATTCACTTCCCTCCACTGCTGGGTTATTTTGAAGCAAATTATATACACATTAGATCACTGCATTTGTAAATACTTCAATATTTATCTCTCAAAGAAAGTCCATTTGCTGGAGAATTGACTCATGCCTGTAATCCCAGCACTTTGGGAGGCCAAGGTGGGAGGATAGCTTGAGCCCAGGAGTTTGAGACCAGCCTGGGGAACAAAGCAAGACACTATATCTTCAAAAAATAAAAATAAGAACATAAGCCAGGTACAGTGGCTTGGAGGCTGAGGTGGGAGGATCGCTTGAGCCCAGGAGTCCAAGGCTGCAGTGAGCGATGATTGTATGTCTCAAAAAGAAAAGAAAAGAGAAAGTCTAGTCTTCATAAACACTCTTGTTATCCCAACATCCAGGCCTTCGCTGAGTTGACGCAGTGGCCTGAGGCAGTTTACCTGGTGGATAGTGGGCGGCAGGAAGCATCAGACGTCAGACAGAGGGCAGTTGGTTTGTTTGTATTAACATTTGCTCTGGGATTTTTCAGGAAACTCAGAGCTGCACAGCTTGACACTGAATGAAAGTATCTTAAGCCATATATGTGAAGAAAAGGCTCTTTTCCAAAAATCTGAACTCAAATTCAATATGAAAAGAACAGGTTGCAGTGGGCCCTGTCGGGAGCCCAGGGAGCTGCAATTCAGGACTCCCTAAATGATTCATTCATCTCTGCAGTTCATACCGACAGACCAAGCTGTGCTCTTCGCTTGTGAAAAATGAATACCCTGTCTAGGCTATCCTGAGCTAACCCTCGTATTCTTGCCCTTTTTGCTGAAAGGAATTATTGTTAATATAGCTATTTAATTCAGGACTCTCATCCAGACTTCTGAAGCAAAAAGCCAATCAGCATGAAGCTGCTAGCATATTGGTTTTGTGAAGTAAGTGTTAAATAATAATAATAATTACCCCCACTGTGCTCTCCAGTGTCACCGTCTGACCACCTTATCTCAGGGGGAGGAGGCCCCCTCAGGCCAAGGGAGTCTGGCACAGTGACCAGCCAGACTTCACCAAGGCCTCAGGGCTTACTATAAATAAATCACGGCTTTGTACAAGCTGAGCCAGTGTAGTTCTTCCAACTGGCTGCTCCTCTCCAAGAACAATCAGGACTCGGGTGGGCAAGCAGGAAGTCTCTCATCACAGTGGTTCTCAGATTCCCACCACTGTGTGGGTGCCCGAGGCCTGAGCAAGCCCAGCTCATGTGGCAGCATGAGCTGGACGGGAAGACCTAAGTCCACCAAGCCTTTCATTTCTCACCCTTTGCCCCCAGCACAACTTTCTATGAGCATAGATTCTGGAATCTTCATCCAAGACACACAGGAGAACAAGATCTGCTGCAAGACCTTTTTTTTTTTTTTCGAGACATGGTCTCAGGTCTCACTCTGTTACCTAGGCTGGAGTGCAGTGGTGTGATCTTGGCTCACTGCAACCTCCACCTCCAGGGCTCAAATGATCGTCCCACCTCAACCTCCCAAGTAGATGACCACTTTTTTTTTTTTTTTTTTTTTTGAGACAGAGTCTCGCTCTGTCGCTCAGGCTGGAGTGCAGTGGCCGGATCTCAGCTCACTGCAAGCTCCGCCTCCCGGGTTCACGCCATTCTCCTGCCTCAGCCTCCTGAGTAGCTGGGACTACAGGCACCCGCCACCTCACCTGGCTAGTTTTTTTTTTTTTTTTAAGTAGAGACGGGGTTTCACTGTGTTAGCCAGGATGGTCTCGATCTCCTGACCTCGTGATCCACCCGTCTCGGCCTCCCAAAGTGCTGGGATTACAGGCTTGAGTCACCGCGCCCGGCCGATGACCACTTTTTAAGAAGATGTTAAAGATGACAGCTTACGGCCAGGTGTGGGGCTCACGTTGTGCTCCCAGCACTTTGGGAGGCTGAGGCAGGAGGATCGCTTGAGACCAGGAGTTTGAGACCATTCTGGGCCATAAAGCATGACCCCATCTCTATAAAAAACTTATTTAAAAAAGCTGGGTGTGGTGTCTCACACCTGTAGTCCCAGCTTCTCAGGAGGCTGAGGTGGGAGGATTGCTTGAGTCCAGGAGGTCGAGGCTGCAGTGAGTTGTGATCACAGCCTAGGCGACAGAAGGAGACCCTGTCTCCAAAAAAAAGAAAAGAAAAGAAAAAAAGCAAGAAGCACCTGTTTATGACAAACTCAGCCATCTGGGTGACGTAGATGGTTGTATGTAGGTAACAGGGTGGTTTCAGGGATGGCAGGTTCACTTTAGAAATTGTAAAATGCGGCCGGGCGCGGTGGCTCAAGCCTGTAATCCCAGCACTTTGGGAGGCCGAGATGGGCGGATCACGAGGTCAGGAGATCGAGACCATCCTGGCTAACACGGTGAAACCCCGTCTCTACTAAGAAATACAAAAAAAAAAACTAGCCGGGCGAGGTGGCGGGCGCCTGTAGTCCCAGCTACTCGGGAGGCTGAGGCCGGAGAATGGCGTGAACCCGGGAGGCGGAGCTTGCAGTGAGCTGAGATCCGGCCACTGCACTCCAGCCTGGGCTACAGAGCGAGACTCCGTCTCAAAAAAAAAAAAAAAGAAAAAAAAAAAAAATTGTAAAATGCCTAGCAGTCTTCAGAACAAGAGATTAGTTAGAAAAGGAAAGTGACAACTGTGTGTTTTCTGCAGGGCCTGTCGGAAAGTCTCTGGTTTCTCTTCATCCCTGAGGACTGGGGAGGAGGCCTTTTCAGGAAGAGCAGTTTATTTTTGTGAAAGGGATACGTCCTGATTTCAAACATTTGGAACTAAACTGGAACCTATTTTTCTTTCCTATTTCTACGTTTTTGAGGTGTGTGTAAAGCCACCAGCGCAGCAGCTGGGAGGACCCCTCAAAGCGGGGCGGGTGGGGTGAGTGAATCCCAGCGGGTGGAGTCTTTGCCCAGATTTGAATCTCATTTGGGTGATGTTTCAGAGCCCTGGGTGGCAGATGACCATTTATTCAACGGTCCTTCATTCACTCATCCAGCCACTCCGCACATCTTTACTGAGCACGTGCTCTGTGCTGTTCTAGGCGCTGAAGGACAGAAGTGAACGGTTCTCTCCTCACGGAGCTTAGGTTCCAGCAATAAGCAAAACATGTCCTGCAGCGAAAGGCTTCTGGGCTTCTGGGCTGCCGGCGAGATCTTCCCAACTTTCACTACCGGGTTCCTTCCTGACGCCCGTCTCTAGGGACGCACTCCCGCGGTTGGCAGGGCTGGGGCCCGGCGGAGTCTCGCGAGGATCTGGTGACTTCTCGCGGTAGCGCCCAGCGGTTGCCGGGAAACGGCGTGGCTTCCGGGGGGCGGGCGCGTTGGTCCGGGAGTCGCGGCTGGGCCTGTCCGCTGGCGTCATGGTGAGCAGGGGCTGGAGCGCGGCTGAGGTCCTCGGCAGGGGCCTGGAGACCTCGGGGCAGGGAGGCCTCGGTACACAGAGACCCTGGGAATGGGAGGACTGGAGCGCTGGGTTCCTGGAATTGAGAGCTCGGTGCTCTTGTGAGGGTCTCCGTGGGGCAAACTCAGGATGCTCCTGGCCCCGGGGCCTGCCCGCACTCGGAGCTGAGACCTGGGCTGTCCAGAGCCCTGTGCTCCCTGGGGTGGTCGTAGAAAGCCCAGGACCCAGGGTCCGCAGCGCATGGTCCCCAGAAGAGTGAAAATGCGTCAAGGGGACTCCCATCCTGGAATGGGAGACTCGGTCTGTTGGATCCCTGGGACCTAGGGTTTCACCTCACAGGGGCTTTGCAGCGCACCAGGGTGCCCATTGAATGGAGCCGGGGGCAGGGATTACCCTAAGCCCTTTGGTCTCCGGAATGGAGAGCCTGGGGCACACCAGAGTGGCTAGAGATCCCTCTACACCAAGGAGGCCTGGACAGGTCCAGTGCCCTTGGAGTGCCCAGGGCACAACCTTGGGATACAGGAACCACTGTTCCCTTAGAAAGCCTGGCAGGAGTCAGGCCCAGACCGAGAAGAGGAAGGCGGAGCTCGTGGCCTCATCAGCGCCATCTCTGTCTTTCTCGTGTAAAGGGCTCTCCCTTTGTGATACAGGAATTGTCAGTAACTCAATTTCTGGGCAGGTGTGGCAGGGTGGGTTTCAGCTGGTGGGGGAGGAAAGCTCTGGGAGCCCCACCAAGTCCCTGCAGCTGGCTGTGAAGGTCCCAAATGCTAAGTGATGCTGAACCCTTCCTCTGCGGCCTTTAGGGCTTTCTGATGAGGTAGCCTTCTTGGAGTGGAGGGATTAGAAAGAGAGCAGTGCATTACGAATTAAGATTTAAGTGGATGAGTTTTTTGGCCCAGGAATGGTCTTCTGAAAACAGACTGTGAAAGAAACTACCAAACTAGGCCAGGAGTCTTGGCGCCGTGACTCACACCT
>NC_092142.1:32500-92500 GCF_043159975.1 Macaca nemestrina
TGATCTTGGCTGACTGCAACCTCTGCCTCCCGGGTTCAAGCGAGTCTTCTGCCTCAGCCTCCCAAGTTCCTGGGACTACAGGCGCCCGCCACCACGCCCGGCTAGGTTTCCTCTCTTTTCTAGAAGGAATGTTCTCCTTCTCGAAAGGAAGGTTTCTCCTTTGTGCTTCTCCAAATGCAACAGCAGGATGTGTGTGTGGTTAAGGGTGGGAACACTCAGGGCAGTGATGTGCTCCAGGTGAGCAGAAGGGCGAGCGGTTCCAGAGCCTTTTCTGCCAAATGTCCCTGGGAGCACATCAGAGCCAGCCAAGAAGGGGAAGCTGTTAGAGTCTCTCTTACTTACTCTATTATCTCCACCAAAGGCACCCAAAAAGAAAGGGAAGAAAGGCAAAGCCAAGGGCACCCCGATTGTGGATGGGCTTGCTCCAGAGGACATGAGCAAGGAGCAGGTAAGCACAGCGGGCTGTGGCCCAGTCCCTGGGTGGGCGTGGGTGGGCGTCACGCATGGCGCCTGCATGAACCTCTCGTGGCTGCACCATTTGTCCATCTCGCCATGTGGATCCACCGTTCTGTCCAGGCCAGAACACCTGCCCCCTGTGGCCCGTGATTCCCATCAGCGGCAGAGCTTTCGAGTACACTGTGTCTTTTCAAAAAGGCAATGAGGCTGTTAAAGAACTTTGTAATAGGCCAGGCGCGGTGGCTCACGCCTGTTATCGCAGCACTTTGGGAGGCCGAGACGGGCGGATCACAAGGTCAGAAGATCGAGACCATCCTGGCTAACACGGTGAAGCCCCGTCTCTACTAAAAATACAAAAAAATTAGTCGGGCGAGGTGGCGGCGCCTGTAGTCCCAGCTACTCGGGAGGCTGAGGCAGGAGAATGGTGTGAACCTGGGAGGTGGAGCTTGCAGTGAGCCGAGATCGCGCCACTGCACTCCAACCTGGGCGACAGAGCGAGACTCCGTCTCAAAAAAAAAAAAAAGAACTTTGTAATAGGGCGGTAGGAATGTGGAAGGACATGTTTTTCTGATCTAAAAGCTATTTTTAATTTCATGTATTCTCCTTCAGTCTTACCGTTTTTTGCACCTGATGTGCATGGACTTATCATAGTACACATACTTAGCATTCTCCTTTATTTTATTTGCCATTAAACATTATCTCAAAAAAGGAAGTTTTTAAAGGAAAGATGATTTACTTAAAATCACATCTGAATCTGATTAATCATTGGTTGTTTTTGATAAAAGTCCCAGCGAGGAGTAACAGCATCAGGGCTGCCTTTTTCTTGTTGCTTATTCTGGGGAGGAGGTGATGCTTTTATAGTTTCTTTGTAGGAGTTAGTTTAAGTCCCTTCTTCATTTGGATGTAGTTAAGGGATACAGAACATAATTATATAATTACAATTTTACCTAAAAGGCTCCTGAAGACGGCAGTGTCTAGCAAGCACGGTGCGCCCTCCGGCCTCTGCCCTGATGGACGACTGCCCGTTGGCACCTGACATGGGACATGAAGACTGTGTCAACTCGGTGTTATTGTTAATCTTACCTTCTTTAGATAGTTGTAAGATAAAAAATCAATACGAAGGAGACTGAAAGAGTCACATGACCTGAAGTTGGAGCTGGGTGGAGGTCCTTGAACAATGGTAAAGAATGGCTTTATTTGACATGCAGGAAAACCATTGGCAGTTTAAGCCAGTGGCTAAGCAGAGAGGTGATGGGGTCAGGTTTGTGTTCTGGAAGATGTGTGGAGCTGCTGGGTGGAGAACGGATTGAACACTGCGTTGTCCCATCGTGTGAGCTGCTGCCCGTCTCCCTGTTTGCTTCCCATTCCTGTGGAGACAGGCCTTGTGGGGCAGGGGCCGTGCAGTCTACTGGGCAGGCCCTTGCACTGTACATTGCACATGGAGCCGCAGACTCAGAGGGCTTCTTCAGGGTCCAGGCAGGTGGGGAGGGATGGGGGCGACCTGGAGACTCCTGCCCCGCAGCAGACGACAGTTTTCGTCAGTTCACTGCGGATTGCCCTGTGGGCCTAGGACTTCAGTGCTGTGTTTTTCTGGTTTTCCAAGAGAAGCTGGACATCTGGATATTTATAAGAAATCTGAATATTGAGTGATGGCAAAATCTCAACACCGTGTGAGCCAAACAGACCAGTCAGAAACCCTGGTTCAGGCTCCGCACAGGAGACACTAAAGGTCTGTGACGTGAAGACATTTGTCACTGTGCTGAGGCACTGCTTGGATTCGGGGGTGCTGTGCCTCCCTCATGTGAACCTAGCCCCCCGCCCGGCATCCTCAGCTCAGAACTCCTCCTGCTGCTCCTTCTTGATTGGTCGTTGTCTTGTCTTCTTTTGAGGTGAGAAATGTGGTTTCCCTGTGGGGAGTGTGGTGTTGAGAAAGAAAAAGGCTTACAGTAAGTGACCCGGGGCTGTGCCCAAAAAGTAACTGATTCTGACGGAGTCTTGCTGTGTCGCTCAGGAGTGCAGTGGCGTGATCTCAGCTCACTGCGCGAACCCGCCTTCCGGGTTCACGCCATTCTGCTGCCTCAGCCTGCCCGGTAGCTGGGACTACAGGCACCCGCCACCACACCCGGCTAATTTTTTTGTATTTTTAGTAGAGATGGGATTTCACCGTGTTAGCCAGGATGGTCTCGATCGCCTGACCTCGTGATCTGCCCGCCTCGGCCTCCCAAAGTGCTGGGATTACAGGCGTGAGCCACCGTGCCTGGCAGTAAACTGATTCTTAAGGGAAATGAGCTCCCAAGAAAGCTGGAAGCCTGTCCTACTTTTTTTTTTTCTATTTGCAGATTCTCAGTTGAACCCTCTTGAGGGTCAGGAGTCTGCTGGTTTTGTGTTTTTTGCTTAACATTATATCTTTAGAGGTGAATTTTTTTCATTTAGCATTATCATATGAATTTGTTTCAATGCTGCTACATCATTTGCCTGTATATGTTTTGTGTTAATGTGATATTTCTCCTAGTTGATATGTTCTAATTTGCCAACCATTTCCATATTTATTTATTTATTTTTTTAGAGACAGGGTCCTGCTCTGTCACCCAGGTGGAGTGCAGTGATGTGATCATGGCTCACTGCAGCCTCGACCTCCCAGGTTCAAGCAATCCTCCTATCTCAGTCTTCTGAGTAGCTGGGACTATAGGCACGTGCCACCACTCCTGGCTAATTTTTTTTTTTTTTTTTTTTTTTTGTAGTGACGGGGTTTTGCCATGTTGCCTGGGCTGGTCAACTCTGGGTCTCAAAAGATCCTCCCACTTTGGCCTCCCAGAGTGGCAGGAGCCACCATGCCTGGCTGTTTGTGTATTTTTTGAGACAGAGTCTCACTCTGTTACCCAGGCTTGAGTGTAGTGGCATGATCGTAATTAACTGCAGCCTCAGCCTCCTGAGCTTAAATGACTCTCCCCCCTCAGCTTTCCCAGTAGCTGAGACTATAGGTGCCATCATGCTTGGTGAATTCAAAAAAAATTTTGCAGAGATGAGGACTTGCTATGTTGCCCAAGCTGGTCTTAGACTCTTGGGCTCAAGGGATCCTTCCACCTCGGCCTCCCAGAGTGCTGGGGTTACAGGCGAGAGCCACTGTGCCTAGCTCATTTCCCTGTTTAAACTGGTCTTAGATTATTTCCTTTTCGATATTTTTGCTGTTGTAATAATGGTGTGGGTAATATCTTTGAGCAAGATGTTCTTATATTTCTTTTGAGAAATTTCTTAGGCATAAATTCTCAGGAATGGATGAAAGGATATAGTTATTTTATGATTATTGGTCAAATTGAAGAGAATTCTTCCATTTGCTGAATGTATTCTGTCTCTGGAGCTTCCTAGCCTTATATTTTAACTTTTTACGTTCAGCTGTTTATTTTTAGGTGAAATTGAGTCCTCCCTCTTTCTTCCTTGCCTTTCTTCGGCCACACGCCCCTTTGCCGTGCATGGGCCCCTGCTCAGTGCCTCACCTGACCCACTGCACCTAGCCAGGTGGAGGAGCATGTCAGCCGCATCCGGGAGGAGCTGGACCGCGAGCGAGAGGAGCGAAACTACTTCCAGCTGGAGCGGGACAAGATCCACACCTTCTGGGAGATCACACGGAGGCAGCTGGAGGAGAAGAAGGCTGAGCTGCGGAACAAAGACCGGGAGATGGAAGAAGCTGAGGAGAGGCACCAGGTGGAGATCAAGGTGAGTGGGGCCAGCCTCCCTGTGGCCACGTGGTCACCACACAGCTGCAGAGGAGCTGGACCCAGTGAGGGTGCAGGTGGGACATTTTCTGTTCTTGGCTTTAGGAGTCACAGCCCTAAAAGTGTTTTTTATAAAAGGCTGAGGGAGAAAACCTGCAGGTCCTGAGGGTTTAAAATGCAGTTTCCACAACTTGGAGGGAGTATGGGCTCTGGGGGCAGACTGGCCTGTTTGCAACTCATCTCTGCCACTTAGCACCCCATGAGCTGGGGATGCACCTCACCTCCCAGCCTTGGTGTCCTACTCTGTGCCTCAAGTGTACAGGTTTGCATAGGTGAACAGGCATGTGTAGCTGTGTACAGGTGAGGAGGCAGGCAAGTGAGCAGGTGGATGCAAGTGTTGAGGTGTGTGCAGGTGAGGAGGTGTGTGCAGGTGAGGCGTGGGGAGGTGAGCAAGAGGGGCAGATATGTGCAGATGAGGTGTGTGTAGGCGAGCAGGTGTCTACAGGTATGACAGGTGAGGAGGTATAGTACAGGTATGGTGCAGGGGACCAGGTGTGTACAGGAGGGTACAGGTGAGGTGTACAGGTGACCAGGTGTGTACAGGTACGGACAGGTGAGGAGGTGTAGTACAGGTGTGGTGCAGGGGACCAGGTATATACAGGAAGGTACAGGTGAGGAGGTATACAAGTGACCAGGTATGTAAGGGTACGGACAGGTGAAGAGGTGTGGTGCAGGTGACCAGGTCTGTACAGGAATATGCAGGTGAGGGGGTGTGGTACAGGTGACCAGGTGTGTACAGGTATGGATAGGTGAGGAGGTGTGGTGCAGGTGACTAGGTGTGTACAGGTATGGACAGGTGAGGAGGTGTAGTACAGGTGTGGTGCAGGGGACCAGCTATATACAGGAAGGTACAAGTGAGGAGGTATACAAGTGACCAGGTATGTACGGGTGCGGACAGGTGAAGAGGTGTGATACAGGTGTGGTGCAGGTGACCAGGTCTGTACAGGAATATGCAGGTGAGGGGGTGTGGTACAGGTGACCAGGTGTGTACAGGTATGGATAGGTGAGGAGGTGTGGTGCAGGTGACTAGGTGTGTACAGTTACGGACAGGTGAGGTGTGGTACAGGTGTGGTGCAGGTGAGCAGGAGTGTACAGGTGTGTACAGGTGAGGAGGTGTGGTACAGGTGACCAGGTGTGTACAGGAATATGCAAAGTGAGGAGGTGTGGTAGAGGTGAACAGGTGTGTATAGGTACAGACAGGTGAGGAGGTGTGGTACAGGTGTGGTGCAGGTGAGTAGGAGTGTGCAGGTATGTACAGGTGAGGGGTGGTACAGGTGTGGTACAGGTGACCAGGTGTGTACAGGTATGGACAGGTGAGGAGGTGTGGTGCAGGTGACCAGGTGTGTACAGGTACGGACAGGTGAGGAGGTGTGGTACAGGTGTGGTGCAGGTGACCAGGTGTGTACAGGAAACGCAAGGTGAGGAGGTGTGGTACAGGTGTGATACAGGTGACCAGGTGTGTACAAGAATGTGCAGGTGAGGAGGTGTACAGGTGTGGTGCAGGTGACCAGGTCTGTACAGGTACGGACAGGTGAGGAGGTGTGGTACAGGTGTGCAGGTGAGCAGGAGTGTACAGGTATGTACAGGTGAGGTGTGGTACAGGTGACCAGGTGTGTACAGGAATGTGCAGGTGAGGAGGTGTGGTAGAGGTGAACAGGTGTGTACAGGTATGGACAGGTGAGGAGGTGTGGTACCGGTGCAGTGCAGGTGAGTCGGAGTGTACAGGTATGTACAGGTGAGGAGGTGAGGTACAGGTGTGGTTCAGGTGACCAGGTATGTACAGGAATGTGCAGGTGAGGAGGTGTATAGATGTGGTACAGGTGACTGGTGTGTACAGGTATGGACAGGTGAGGAGGTGTGGTATAGGTGTGGTGCAGGTGAGCAGGTGGTACTCCCTTTGCCCTGCAGGTGTACAAGCAGAAAGTGAAGCACCTGCTGTATGAGCACCAGAACAACCTGACTGAGATGAAGGCTGAGGGCACCGTAGTCATGAAGCTGGCACAGAAGGAGCACCGCACACAGGAGGGTGTGCTGCGCAAGGACATGCGGGCACTGAAGGTGGAGCTCAAGGAGCAGGAGCTGGCCAACGAGGTGGTGGTGAAGAACCTACGGCTGGTAGGTGTGGCGGGGGCACGTGGAGGCTGACAGGTGGTTGGGACGGCGAGCCTAGTGCTGCATGAACTCCTGTTTATTCAACAGCAACTGGGAATTCATGTTTTTGTGTAAGACCTTCTGCATTTTTGCAATTTGTTGAAATTTTTTTTTAAAGCATGCATCCAAACAAACTCCATTTTGGGACCAAGTACACAATTCTGTTTCAGATCTCAGCAAAAAATTGACGTCCCTGAAGAAAAAAATCCAGCTTAGGATCTTTCATGTGCTGCTGACACCTGATACCCAGAGACTTTTCCTAGGGAATAGCGTCAGATGCATTTAGTAGAATGCAAACCAACCATTAAAATATCCAGTGTGTTGACTCCTGGGCAGCTGTGACAGTTTGTCACACAAGCTGGTCTGATTTTTAGTTTTGAGGCGGGGGGTTTCCAGGGCAGCACTAAATTCATTTGTGCACCTGGTTGAGTGACTCACACCCGTAATCCCAGCACTTGGGAGGGTTAGGTGGGAGAATTGGTTGAGGCCAATAGTTTGAGACTAGCTTGGGTGAAATAGTTGAACAATAGTTGAACCCCATGTCTAAAAATTAAAAAACCATTAACTGGTGTGGCAGCTCATGCCGATAGTTTCAGCTACTTGGGAGGCTGAGGCGGAGGGTCTCTAGAGCTCAGAAAGTCAAGGCTGTAGTGAGCTAGGATTGCGCCTCTGCACTCCAGCCTAGGTGACAGAATGAGACAAAACAAAAAGGAAAGAACTTACTGGCTGAGTGTCCATTAGCTGCTAGGTCCTGATCTGATCTCTGACAAAATGCCTGCCCGACTGGGTCTGCTGGTCTGGAAAGGAGAGACAACAGGTGAGCTGGAAGACAAAATAAATGTGTCAGATACAACAGAGTATCTGGTGGGGAAGAGTGCTACAGAAGGAGCAAAGTGGGGAGAGGTGGGGTGCAGTTTTGTACAAGTAGGTGACCAGCTGGGAGAGGGGATGGGCCAGTGGGAAGGCCCAGAGTAACAAGGAGGAGAACGCTGGGGGAGAGGGGTCAGAGCTTGTCCGCCTTGAAAGCTGTGTGAGGAGTGGGACTTTGACCCTGGGGGAGTTGATTGCCCCCTGAGAACCTGGGCAGAGGAGAGTCATGTCTGACTAAGGTTCTTCCTGGCTGCTGGGTTGAGGAGACTTTCTTAACACATTTGCCTCATGCCTGGAAGCAGTCCAGCCTCAACTGAATCTGGAAGAAACTTGGTGACATTGCTGACTTTGCAGCAAAGCATAAGAGTGCTGAAGTCTTGAACCCTCCAGAATTATCTGGTCTTAACCCAGGTCCTGGATTTGGTATTGTTACAGAATCAGAGTTTCCTGTTGGGTAAAAATACGGCTTTAGGCCAGGTGTGGTGGCTCACACCTGTAATCCCAGCGCTTTGGGAGGCCGAGGCGGGCGGATCACGAGGTTGGGAGTTTGAGACCAGCCTGACCAACTTGGCAAAACCCTGTCTCTACTAAAAATACAAAAATTGGCCAGGCATGGTGGCGCGCGCCTGTAATCCAAGCTACTTGGGACGCTGAGGCAGAAGAATCGCTTGAACCTGGGAGACGGATGTTGTGGTGAGCCGAGATCGTGCCACTGCACTCCAGCCTGGGCAACAGAGTGAGAATCTGTCTCAAAAAAAAGAAAGATTGCTGCTTTAAAAATAATTGGCCGGGTGCGATGGCTCACGCCTGTAATCCCAGCACTTTGGGAGGCTGAGGCGGGCGGATCACAAGGTCCGGAGAGCGAGACCACCCTGGCTAACACGGTGAAACCCCGTCTCTACTAAAAATACAAAAAAATTAGCTGGGCGTGGTGGCGGGCGCCTGTAGTCCCAGCTACTCGGGAGGCTGATGCAGGAGAATGGCGTGAACCTGGGAGGCGGAGCTTGCAGTGAGCCGAGATGGCGCCACTGCACTCCAGCCTGGGTGACAGAGCGAGATTCCGTCTCAAAAAAAAAAAAAAATTTAATTTTTTATGCAAAATTTTAATATATAATGTTTATTTAAATATAATATATAATAATTGCTTATTTAAAAAAATATATATTTATTTTTAGAGATGAAGTCTCACTCTGTCTCCAGGCTGCAGTGCAATGGTACAGTCGTAGCTCACTGCAGCGTCGAACTCCTAGTCTCAAGTGATCCTTCTGCCTTAGCCTCCCAAGTAGCTGGGACTATAGATATGAGCCACCACACCCACCTCATCTTTTTTTTTTTTTGAGATGGAGTTTTGCTCTTGTTGCCCAGGCTGGAGTGCAGTGGTGTAATCTGAGTTCACCACAACCTCCGCCTCCTGGATTCAAGCGATTCTCCTGCCTCAGCCTCCCGAGTAGCTGGGATTACAGGCGTGTGCCACCACGCCCAGCTAATTTTGTATTTTTAGTAGAGATGGGGTTTCTCTATGTTGGTCAGGCTGGTCTCGAACTCCCGACCTCAGGTGGTCGGCCCACC
The DNA here is from genome assembly GCF_043159975.1 of Macaca nemestrina. Taxonomy (NCBI): domain Eukaryota; kingdom Metazoa; phylum Chordata; class Mammalia; order Primates; family Cercopithecidae; genus Macaca; species Macaca nemestrina. Next base: position 41,320 of record NC_092142.1, read on the forward strand.
TCGGCCTCCCAAAGTGCTGGGATGACAGGTGTGAATACTTTGAAAATGCTGCTTTAGGCAGCAGTGCAGCAGGTTGGAAACTACACACGGCACCTGGAGAGATCCCACGGCTCTGTGTGGATGTGGCTGCTGCTCTCCAGGCTGTGGGATGGTTTGGTAAGGGAACCAAGCTGGGTTCAGTGCTCATGACGTCTGTTCATGTTCTCTCAAGCTTAGAGGCGACTTTAGTTGAGGGAGGTGAGTTAGGAAGTGTGCAGGTGAAGAAAACCGTGTTACTCTGGGCATATTTCATGAACCTGGAGGTGAGGGGAACCCAGTAGCCAGCAGCAAAATGGGGTTTGTTGGGCTGGGTTTTTCATGGAGGTGAGGAACAGGGTCAGCCTAAAGGGAGCGGGCTTGCCTCTATGTCTGGCTGTCCAGTAACAGCCTCTTTTCACCTGTGCAGAAACACACCGAGGAGATCACCAAGATGCGGAATGATTTTGAGAGGCAAGTTCGAGGTCAGTTTCCCATGTGCTCATTGTGTAGGACGGTGCCAGAGACACCCTCCCCGCCCCTCCTCCATCCGAAGAATTTACCTCCAGAGCTTGTTAACTCAGGGAACAAAAACTAGATTAAAACAGCCCAGGCATGCAAGAGAAAGAATGTGGAAGTTTCCAAGGCCAGTAGACCCACTCAGAATCCCGGAACAACCTATTTCCATGTGCGTTTGGGAGGTTGTGATTACCACACACTTGCCCACTCCTAGCTAAAATCAGTAGTTATCAGCAGGTGGCAGCTATTCAGTCCCATGGGCAGCATTTTTAAAATAGTCTTCTCCATGGCTCCTGGTCTGAGAAGGCTCCAATTTCAGCAGTCTGTTTTACTCATAAAGGCTGATAGTCTGGCTGGATGGCCACACAGGCCTTGCTTACTGCTCACTGGGGTCAGCTGACATGCAGCTGTTGGCACCCCCAGTGCAGGGAGCGATTAGCAATGCCTGTCGCTGGCAAAGGCAGGCCGACAGTGGTGTGTGTGCTGAGTAGGAGCAGCAGCAGAAAACACTCAGTCTAAGCCCCTCTGTTCTCTTGCAGAGCTTGCTTGCAAAGCTGTTCTGACCACAATGGGCGTTTTGGGCCCCTGTTTACAGGCTGCATGTTCTGTAGCCATAGGGGCACCACTTCTTCCTCTGCCAAGCTGCTGTTTGCTGCTGCCTTTCAGAAATTGAGGCCAAGTATGATAAGAAGATGAAGATGCTGAGGGACGAGCTCGACCTGCGGAGAAAGACTGAGCTCCACGAAGTGGAGGAGAGGAAGAACAGCCAGATCAACACGCTGATGCAGCGCCACGAGGAGGCCTTCACCGACATCAAGAACTACTACAATGACATCACCCTCAACAACCTGGCCCTCATCAACTCCCTCAAGGTGCTGCGCGTGGGGTGGGCTGGGGAGACACACTCTGCCTGTCCTAGAATGTGGGCTGCAGAGTCCTGGGGATCCAGACCCCAGCTCTCCACCCCAACACCCCCGATACTTTTTATAGGATTATTTGACAATGCCCTTCTCATATCCTTAATTGAAATTCCTAAATAATGCAACCTATCGCTATCTATTGTTAAAAGCAGTCAGGATATTGCCCTCACCCTAGTGCGGAGGGGGAAGTAATCAAGTGTATTCTGATTTGTAAAAGCTCGGGTGGAACTGCAGCGAGTGACATGATGTGGCCGGAGTGGATGAGTGTCATCGTCACTACATGCTGGCAGTGACAGGACTTCCTACAGTAGACAGCGGCCCTTGGTGGAATCTTGAATAAAGTGTAGTCCCTCAGTGTGCATGGAAGCTGCATTCCCAGAAAACTCCGAATACGTTGAAGCTGCAGAAATACTGTTTATACATAGAACAGGTCTAGGTGCTAGCATGCCTGAGGCTGGCAGGATCTGGTGATGGGCAGGAGAGCACCCAGCTCTCACCCTGCAGGCCACAGCCCCTTTGGTTCTGCCTGCTGAGCCCCTGCTGGGCCTGTGCTTGTGCCTGCAGGAGCAGATGGAGGACATGCGGAAGAAGGAGGACCACCTGGAGAGGGAGATGGCAGAGGTGTCTGTGCAGAACAAGCGCCTGGCAGACCCTCTCCAGAAGGCTCGGGAGGAGATGAGCGAGATGCAGAAGCAGCTCGCCAACTACCAGAGGGACAAGCAGATCTTGCTTGTGAGTTTCCTGCTGGATTCCTCTCCCTCCTTGGCATGAGTTAGCCTAGACTCAGGAGGAAGGAGCATCACAGGGGCAGGAAGGGAGACGGGGGAGGCCTGCATTTCTCCTTTTTCTGCCTTGTGTTCTCCTGGGGAAAGTAAAGTCTGGGGGTGTTTTGGAGACAAGGCCCTCATCTTCCACCGTGTACTACTGACCTGCCTTGATGGGGCTCAGCTGCTTGTGTCCTGGAACCATGTCTTTCTGGTGATGATTTTTGGCCTTGCCATCTCCCAGGAGCCTGTGTTACTTGGATGACTGTGAATCTTGAATACTTTCTGTCCCCTACTCCGTTTTTCCTCCAGTGCACAAAAGCCCGTTTGAAAGTCACAGAGAAAGAGCTGAAAGACCTTCAGTGGGAGCATGAAGTGTTAGAGCAGCGGTTCACCAAGGTGAGTGGGCACCAGGCTGGCCCTGCAGCCGGGGGTGGCACCCCTGCTAGCCAGGGACGGGGCTCTCCTTGTGGCCCTGGCCCCTGGACCAGCTTCAGATACCTTGGCCAGGTTTTTGGGTTCTGAAGCTGGGGGCCCTATTCCCTGTAACTAATTCCACAGCTTCTAAGAGGCAAAAACCTTTGGCCTATTCCGCATGCATATCCTGCAGAAGGCCTGAGGTCTCATGGGGAGCAGATCACACATGACTTTCGGCCCCTCAAGCGCTCACCTCTCAAAGCACATGAGGGATGCCTGGCTCCTGCAGCAACTCTTTTCTTCCATGGGTTTATGTTTCTAAGTGCTAACCTATTACCTTCTCATTGTAAAGAAGTCATGGGGTCTTAAGTGTAAGTGAAAATGAGCCTCCAGCTCCTCACGCTGGCGAGTTTTATGAGCTCCCTTCCAGGTTTCCTGCATGCTCTAGTGTGGATGTGACTGTGTGTGTTATGAACACGGGATCAGGCCATAAGCACAAGTTGCTTTTTAATCTCACAGTGTATCAGGCTGCACACAGGAAGCCGTTTCATCCTTTTCACAGTCACGTGGTGCTGCATTTCATGAATGTTTGATCATTTAGCTGACTCCCCTCTGTTTCTAATCCTCTGCTGTTATAAGCATTGCTGCCTCGATCCTTTTAAATTTGTCTTTGTGCACTTGTGTGAGATTGCTTCTTAGGAAAGCCAGTTCCTAGCAGTGGGATTGTTGGGTCTGAGGGGTCTGTGTTGAGGGTTCTGATCTGTCCAGAGGGCTGCTCTGAGTCACACACCTGCCAGGGTGCGGAGGGGCCGTCTCCATCCTCAGCTGCACCAGATCTGACAGGTTTAAACCTTTGCAGAAGAGTCTGGGGGGAAAACATTTCATTTTGTGTGCCCTTCCGAGATTGCCAGTGAGTGGTAGGGATGCTTGGTCCTGTCTTTGTCCCTCAAAGAGACTCCTTGCCTCTGTTGAGTTTCAAAGTTCTGGCCAAGGACCAATCCTTGCACCATGGGGCCCTCAAGGCTTTGTGTGTGGTGTGCGTGGCCAGATCATCTTATCTTGAGCTGCAGTTACCTGTGCTGTTTGTGTTCTCTAGCCTAACTGAAATTCATGAACACAAACGGTTGTAGTGGGATTCGCCCCTCGGAAACATCCCATCTGTCGGAGACACCTCAGGTCCTACCTGATGTGCATTGCTAGGCTGTGCCGACTCTTGGCACCTAAGGGAAGGGTGCCCCAGTGAGACTCTGAGGACTGCTGTGTTAGGGGCCCTTCCTCCTCCCTGTGAGTTTTGAGGTGGACGTTACTGGGAAGAGGAGAGCAGAGACGTGCCTGGTCTGGAGTCTTGTTCCCTGCCGTATTTTCTTCCATTTGAATGTGGTTCCTGACAGTGTCAAAGTCCATGTCTCTTCCTAGAGAACTGGGAGCTCAAATTTGTCAGCAAAATTTAGAGACCAAAGGCACTTACTTATTTATTTTTATTTTTTGAGATGGAGTCTTACTCCATCGCCAGGCTGGAGTGCCGTGGCGCGATCTCGGCTCACTGCAACCTCCGCCTTCTGGGTTCAAGTGATTCTCCTGCCTCAGCCTCCTGGGTAGCTGGGACTACAGGTGCCCACCACCATGCCCGGCTAATTTTTTGTATTTTTAGTAGAGACGGGGTTTTACCATGTTAGCCAGGATGGTCTCGATATCTTGACCTTGCGATCCGCCCGCCTCAGCCTCCCAAAGTGCTGGGATTACAGGCATGAGCCACCGCGCCCGGCCCAAAGGCACTTACAATCCACGTGCCTGCGGACAGGGAATTGGATTTAAGCAAATCTGGGGAATTCTAATTAACAGCAGTTAGAAGGGGTACAGGGCCAGGTGCTGTCTTGGAGGTGCTCCACGTATCACAGGTCGTGCTTTGAAAAAAGCTGCAGTATTTTAGCATGATCCTGTTTTCTTCCAAACAGTCATAAATGTTTTTACATGTACAGAGAACATTCTGGAAGGGGTCACACCAAGTGTTCACAATGGTGGGTGGCCTCTGGGAACTGGGGTTAAGGGTGTTAACTTTTTTTTTTTTTGAGATGGAGTTTCGCTCTTGTTGCTCAGGCTGGAGTACAATGGCGTGATCTTGGCTCACTGCACCCTCCACCTCCTGGACTCAAGCGATTCTCCTGCCTCAGCCTCCCAAGTAGCTGGGATTACAGGCGCTTGCCACCATGCCCAGCTAATGTTTGGTATTTTTGATAGAGATGGGGTTTTACTATGTTGGCCAGGTTGGTCTTGAACTCCTGACCTCAGGTGATCCACCCACCTCACCCTCCCGAAGTGCTGGGATTGCAGGCGTGAGCCACTGCGCCCTGCTCAGGGTGTTCACTTTTTTATAGTCTTCAACCAGGTCTAGATTTTTTTTAGAAAGTGCAATTAATAAGTAGAAGAATTAGGAGGTAAAAAAGAACAGTCTTACTGGCCGGCAGGCAGCTGGCTCCAAGGCCATGCTCCAGATCCGCCATTTGTGGGGCGGACAGCACCTGTCCTGTGATGCCAGGATCTGGGGCCGGCCAAGGGAGCACATCCTCCAAGGGGTTCCACCTGCAAGCTCTGCCTGCCGGATGCCCTGGATCTCACATCTCACCTGAGCCCACAGCCCTCATTCGGGCAGGACTGGCCTCGGCCACCCATGGAGCAGCTTTCAGGGTGGGGCTGCTCCAGCTCTCGCCGGGACACTCACGGCTTGCAGAGACACCTTCCTGAGAGGAGAGCTCGTGCCGACGTTTTTCTCCTGCCTTCCACTGTGTGGCGGCTATACAGAGGGCCAGGGTGCAGGCAGTGTGGACCACACCCCGGTGCTGTGGGAGTGGGCGCTATTGGAAAGCCACCTCCCATAGAAGCAGCGTGTTCCAGGCAGGTGCAGAGGTGGGAGGCAGCGTCTTGCCAGCGAGATGTCCCCAAGTGAGGGGCCTCATCGCCCATCCCAGCGCTGTCCCTGCAGGTGCAGCAGGAGCGGGACGAGCTCTACCGGAAGTTCACTGCAGCCATCCAGGAGGTGCAGCAGAAGACAGGCTTCAAGAACCTGGTGCTAGAGCGCAAGCTACAGGCTCTGAGCGCTGCTGTGGAGAAGAAGGAGGTGCAGTTCAACGAGGTCCTGGCTGCCTCTAACCTGGACCCCGCAGCCCTGACGCTGGTGTCCCGCAAGCTTGAGGTAGGCCCTAGACAGGCTCCTGGCCCCAGTGGGCGGCCTCTTCCGTGTGGCAAGGGTCTTCAGTTCTGTGCTGTTCCCCCTCGGACGGGCACAGAGACCCCTGGTTAACCACTGGGCAGGGGCAGTCATGGGTTTCCTGTGACGTGAGGACAGAGCGGGCTGCCGTAGGCATGGGTGCCTCTCGCCATCTGCACCGGCAGCCTCTTCTCACAGTTCTGCTCAAGTCTCTCTCGGATCTTCCCTTGCCCCTGTGTGACCTCATGGTGACTCCTAACCTCTGAGCCTCTGCCCACTCCAATTCTCGGGTCTGGCTCATCTGAGCACGCAAGGCTCTAGTCATCTGAGTGCAGCCTGAGGATGGCCTTGGGAGTGGAAAAGCCACTCTTGGAACCTCTGTGGGCCTGAGCTCGTCGTTGGTGGTAACAGACCCAGACACAGGCCTGGAGGATGGCGGTACTTCCTGAGCTCTCAGCCCAGGGCACCGCATCCTGGGACAGAGATGGTACCGGGAGGCCCTGAGATGGGCTGGTTTAGGACATGGACAGTTACGGATACGGTAAGTGCGGGGCCGTGGGAGCCTGGGTAGCCTGACCCCACCTTTGCAGGTACTGGGGACATGAAGTCTAAGCAGGGCCCAGAACATTCCCTCGTTCTGTGTCACAGTTATTTATGGTGCTGCTCTGCTAGGGTGTCCCGGGCATGGGCGAGGGCAGTAAAGAAAGCAGATGAGGCCTGGGCCCCCCACAGGGAGAAACAGCATCAGCTGGAGGATCAGGAGGAGGCTGGAGCCTGCAACTGCCTCACAGGTGGTCTCTTACCTGTGTCCAGCTTGTGGACCTGGGCCTTGCCTCTGTTCCCTGGACCTCGTTGGGAGAAGTCACAGAAGGAACAGGATACAGGGCAAAGGGTCTTTGACTGACACTGGAATCCTGGCCAGGTGAGGCCAGGCCTGTGGCTTCCTCGCGGCCCTCCAAGTTGGATGACATGTGCCCCTGGCCCAGCTGCTGCCCCTGAGCTGGAAACAGCTGGTCTTGAAGCCTCTACCAACAGCCCCAGCACAGGGAGGCTGGGTTGTCAGAGATGCAGCCTTTGGGGCCGCAGGGTACCCGTCTGTCTTTGTGCTGGACTCGTCCTTCAGTGAAACAGATGCCTGGGACATAGGCTTGAGGCTTCCTCACTGTCTGGGGAAGCATCTTTTATCCCGAGAACTATCACAGATAGCATTTTTGTTTGTTTGTTTTCAAGACTAAGTGTTGCTCTGTTGCCCAGGCTGGAGTGCAGTGGCGTGATCTTAGCTCACTGCAGCCTCTCCCTCCCAGGTTCCAGTGGTTCTCGTGCCTCATCCTCCTGAATACCTGGGATTACAGGCATGTGCCACCACGCCCGGCTAATTTTTGTATTTTTAGTAGAGATGGAGTTTCACCATGTTGGTTAAGCTGGTCTTGAACGCCTGACCTCAAGTGATTCGCCCGCCTTGGCCTCCCAAAGTGCTGGGATTACAGGCGTGAGCACCGTGCCCGGCCCCAGATGGCTTTTTTTTTTTTTTTTTGTAAATTATTTTATTTCTTCCTTGATGATTTAGAGGGACTATATTTAAACCAGTAAAAATAGTTCATACATAATACCTGGCCATTTTCTTCCGAAATCTCTCTCTTTTTTTTTTTTTCCGAGACAGGAGTCTTGCTCTGTCACCCAGTCTGGAGTGCAGTGGCGTGATCTCGGCTCACTGCAACCTCTGCCTTCTGGGTTCAAGCAGTTCTCCTGCCTCAGCCTCCTGAGTAGCTGGGATTACAGGTGCCCGCCGCAGCACCCAGCTAATTTTTTTTAGACGGAATCTCTCTCTGTCGCCCAGGCTGGAGTACAGTGGCGTGATCTCGGCTCACTGCAACCTCCGTGTCCCGGCTTCAAACGATTCTCCTTCCTCAGCCTCCTGAGTAGCTGGGATTACAGGCGTGCACCACCACGCCTGGCAAATTTTGTATTTTTAGTAGAGACGGGGTTTTACCATGTTGGTCATGCTGGTCTCAAACTCCTGACCTCATGACCTGCCCACCTCAGCCTCCCAAAGTGCTAGAATTACAGGTGTGAGCCACTGCGCCTGGCAATTTTTGTATTTTGTTTAGCAGAGATGGGGTTTCACCATGTTGGCCAGGTGGATCTCGGACTCCTCACCTCGTGATCCACCCACTTTGGCCTCCTAGAGTGCTGGGATTACAGGCGTGAGCCACCACGCCTGGATACCTGGCCATTTTCTAACCAGTTGAGTAATTTGTTGCACAATAAGCTACCTCACGTCTTTCAGCAAGAAATACATTACATTTGAGTAGTAAAGACATTACATAATGAATTAGGACACAATTAAAATTTGCTTTAAATATTTCTTTGGGGGAGAGGATGCCACACTTCTACTCAATGAAGAGAAACATTTTATAGTCCAGAGGTCTTGTGTTTTTTTAACACCTATGATGCCATGAATTCATCGGAAAGAGGTTCCAGCAGCTTGGGCTCCTTCCCGTTGATTCTCACAAAGCTGCTTCTCTGGGTGGAGCAGGCTGGCGCTTCAGTTGAACCCACGTACCTTTCTCTTCGGTTTCTTTCTTCTTCTGATCATTTTCCTTCACACATTTCAGGAAGCTGTCTCGGCTCTTAGAGTGCTCAGTGTGCTCAGTACACACCTTAATTCTCTCAGCAAGAATCTTGCCCTTGTTTGTTTACAACAACGCCAGCAGCGTGCTGGGGAACACTGCAGACTCCCCAGTTCAGCCATGGCAGCACTTGTGGGGCTTCCTTTTTGAACAGTACCCATTCCCTTGATGTCTGCAGTATCAGCTTTCTTACAGATTCGCATATACGTGGCCAGAGGAACAACTCTGTTTTCTAAAAAGCCGGAGAACGTGTATCGGGTGCCTCTCCTCTTTCCCTTTGTGTTTGTCATTTGGGCGAATTACTGGAAGATGGTGGTTCCAGCCGCAAGGCCACAGATGGCGTTTTTAAGGTGATTGGTCCACATGCAGTTCAGCTGAACACAAATCCATGTGCTCATCGCTGACACCAGGCCAAGGGTTAACCTCATTCAAGTCAACTAATCTCTTTTTTTTTCCTGCGAGTCTCGCTGTGTCGCCCAGGCTGGAGTGCAGTGGCACAGTCATAGTAGTGAGCCCCTCGCTGAGCCGCCCTGGGGGCACCCAGGTGTTGGACAGATGCAGGACTGGGCTGAAAAGGCTGGTTCTGAAAGGCCCGTCAGCTGTGCCTTTGAGTTTCGGGCCAGTTGGGAACTATGGAAGGGCTGGGCAGGGGGAACCACATCAGAGCCCACTCTGCTGCTGATGGGGAGCACAGGGCTGGCGGGGCTGGGTGGGGCCAGCACACAGTGGGGACAGGCAGAGGGTTTAAGAACCACCAGGAGGCTGAGTCCACAGGTGGGGCTGGGAGGGGCCGAGGTGACTTGGTGTTCACACATGGGGGAACCATGGGTCCTGGCCCAGTGGGTGGTGGTGCCTGTGGGGGACCCTGGTCATCTGGGATGGCCTGGCTCTCAGGGCCTGAGGTAGTAAGGCTGGACAGGAGGGGCCTCACCTGGGCCAGAGGCACTGTGGCCCCCAGACTGAAGACTCATCTTTGCTGGTCTGCTCAGCACTGGGCCCTGTGAGCACAGGCAGGTGAGGGGTCACTGCTGGGAGGCGGGGGAGGTGTGTTTCCAGCTCCTGGCTGAGGGCTGCACCTGGCCTGCTGCTAAGCCACCGCAATGAGGGTGAAGAGAGCAGTCGTGGCCTGTGAGAGTTGTTGCAGCTGCGCCCACGCACCAGGGTGAGGATGGAGCTAAATGTGGGTCAATTCCTTCTTTCCTGGTCATTGTTACCTTGACTTCTAAGTGAGGAATCTTCTGGGGAAATGACAGAGGCCCCCGCAGGGACACTGTTTGCAGACTGGGCAGGTTGGGGTGTGAGGGGGCTGCTGTGTCAGTGGGCAGCAGAGACGGCTCAAAAGGCAGGCTGGGCCCAGCAGTGCCCCACAGGCAGGAGCCCAAGAAGCCCCCTGCCTCACCACGTGGTGAAACCCTTGCCCACATCTGGGTGGGGCCAACGCTGCTGAAGACTATTTGTTTCTGTTACAAAAAAGTGGGATGGCCGGGCGCGGTGGCTCACGCCTGTAATCCCAGCACTTTGGGAGGCCAAGGCGGGCAGATCACAAGGTCAGGGGTTCAAGACCAGCGTGGCCAAGATGGTGAAACCGTCTCTACTAAAAATGCCAAAATTAGCAGGGTATGGTGCCTGTAATCCCAGCTATTTGGGAGGCTGAGGCAGAGAATTCCTTGAACCTGGGAGGCGGAGGTTCCAGCGAGCCTAGATTGCACCACTGCACTCCAGCCTGGGCAACAGGGCGAGACTCTTTTTTTTTTTTTTTTTTTGAGACAGAGTCTCACTCTGTCCCCCAGGCTGGAGTGCAGTGGCGCGATCTCGGCTCACTGCAAGCTCCGCCTCCTGGGTTCACGCCATTCTCCTGCCTCAGCCTCCTGAGTAGCTAGGACTACAGGCGCCCGCCACCGCGCCCGGCTAATTTTTTGTATTTTTTTTTTAGTAGAGACGGGGTTTCACCGTGGTCTCGATCTCCTGACCTTGTGATCCGCCCGCCTCGGCCTCCCAAAGTGCTGGGATTACAGGCTTGAGCCACCGCACCCGGCCGAGACTCCATCTCAAAAAAAAAAAGTGAGATAGTACATTCACAAGCCTTAAGAAATGCAATGTGGCCGGGCGCGGTGGCTCAAGCCTGTAATCCCAGCACTTTGGGAGGCCGAGACGGGTGGATCATGAGGTCAGGAGATCGAGACCATCCTGGCTAACACGGTGAAACCCCGTCTCTACTAAAAAATAAAAAAAAAACTAGCCGGGTGAGGTGGCGGGCGCCTGTAGTCCCAGCTACTCGGGAGGCTGAGGCAGGAGAATGGCGTGGACCCAGGAGGCGGAGCTTGCAGTGAGCTGAGATCCGGCCACTGCACTCCAGCCTGGGCGACAGAGCCAGACTGTCTCAAAAAAAAAAAAAAAAAGAAATGTAATGTAAGCAATATGCGAATGGTGTTTAGTGGCCTGTCTCCACGGTGTGGCTGCACGCTGCCTGCCCTTGCCTCATCTGCATTTCTTGTGTGTCTGGACCGTTTTGGGGTTTTTTTTGAGGTGGTGTCTTGCTCTGTCATCCAGACTAGAGTGCAGTGGCTCAATCTCACCTCCCTGCGACCTCTGTTTCCCAGGTTCAAGCGATTCTCGTGCCTCAGCCTCCTGAGTAGCTGGGATTACACAGGCGCGAGCCACTGTGCCCGGCTACTTTTTGTATTTTTAGTAGAGATGGGGTTTTGCAACGTTGGCCAGGCTGGTCTCAAACTCCTGACCTCAAGTCATCTGCCTTCCTTGGCCTCCCAAACTGCTGGGATCACAGGCGTGAGTGGCTGTGCCTGGTTCGGACTGTTGATGGAGATGCAGGTTGTGTGAGCACAGGCTCCCAGTTCTCTGTTTCTTCCTTGTTGTTTTCTCTCCACCCTTGGAGACCTTTTTCTGCTGATGACCTTGTGTGGATGGATGCATCCATCAAACCAGGCTGCTATTCCCTGGATCTCTGAGGACCCCCACTGGAACCACCAGGCCACCCCCACTGCCTCGGCCAAAAGATGAGTCTCAAACTCCATCACCTCTCTCTCCTCAGGATGTTCTGGAATCGAAGAACAGCACCATCAAGGACCTGCAGTATGAGCTGGCCCGGGTCTGTAAGGTACGGATGTGCCCTGCCCTCCCTCAGGGCCACCCCCTCGGTGCCCAGCCTGTTCTAAATGCAGATGGTCTCAGAGGACCGCACCCATTCCCACTTTGTACCTCGTTTGACAAGGCAGCTGTCACTGTCCCCAGCGGAGAGCATCTGGATTCTGTGTGGTCTGGGGCACAGCACTGTTGTCTAGGCCACATCTCTGCTGGGATGGGTGTGGGGGGGACCTGGACCCTTCCCTGGTCAGCCCCTTCCGCTGGGCAGGGAGTCAGAAGGTGCTGTGCCCACCAGGGAAGGTAACAGACGTCATTCAACAGGGGCAGGGAGGGCGTGAAGAACCTGAGTGGGAAACCCCTAACCAGGGCCCAGAGCCCTCCCAGACCACAGCTCTGCCCTGAGTGTCCCTGCCCTCTGCCTCTGTCTCCTCATTTGTGGAACGGGAATAGGAACAGCCTCTCCCTGTCGTGCTACCTGAGCCAATGCAGTGGAGGTGCTTGGTGCTGTGTCCCACACAGGAAATGACGGATAAGCGTTTGGCTTTATCCTTCTACACTGTGATGCTCACGTTGCCCCTCCACGGAGCTGCACTCAGCTCTGGTGGTCCTGAGCCTGGGGATCCTCAGCTCCCTCACTCCGCCCTGTCTCCACAGGCCCATAACGACCTGCTGCGCACGTACGAGGCAAAGCTGCTGGCCTTCGGGATCCCTCTGGACAACGTGGGCTTCAAGCCCTTGGAAACAGCTGTGATCGGGCAGACACTGGGCCAGGGCCCCGCGGGACTGGTGGGCACCCCCACGTAGCCGCCCCACTGGGGGGCCACAGCCCAGCCAGCCAGCCTAGGAACACTCTGGATGACAACCCCTTTCATACCAAGGACAGCAAGTTTTTTAGATTTTATCATCAGCAAATGAAAACTTTTCACATGTTCTTGCCATCCTCATTCCTGGCTCTGTGGAGGAGAACCACCTGCAGGACCCTCACCCGTGGTGCCCTGTCGCTTCCTTCCCTGGGTGCATGTCCAGGCTGTGTCCAGGCCTACTGCCTGGTCTCACCTCCAACCACAGTCAGCAGCACCTTCTCAGAGTGCCCCGCACTCACCTGGGGGCCGGGGCAGTGCCGCACTGTGCTGCCTGTCTTCATGCCACTGTTGTCCCATCAAGTGGACAGCTTTGCAGGTGCTGGCACTGACTTTATTGACACCTGAGTCACAGCCGCCCAGTGGGATTCTCCAGGGGGCCAGGACTTCCCCAGGAATTGGTGACACCAGTGCTCCCCGATGAGCATGAAGCCCACTCTGTTGAGGGCTGGGTGGGTGCAGCCAGCGTGCGGGAAAGGGCAGGCAGCCTCCTGCTGCCAGTCTTCGCTCTAGCTCCCTCGATAGGTGGTGTAGGACCAGGGGCTCAGCAGCAGGGGCACGTGGAACTTCTGGGCATTGCTGGTGATGGTGAACACAACCTGAGACGGAGAGAGGGCCAGGAGAGAGTATAAGGGGATGGCAGCAAACCACCTATCTGGCCCCAACACACCTTGGAGAATTCAGCAGCCCAGACTGAGGGTCTGGGAGGGGGTGAACCCTCTGCACCAGAGGGACACTCCACAGAAGCTGCAGCCCAATAAGTCAGGTGCTTCTGTGGCGGCTCCAGTGTGGGGTGAGGCAGTGAGGTTAGGCCCAGAGAGCTGGAGTTGGCTCAGATGAAAACCTGTGTCAACAAAGAGGGGATGAGTGGCCCAGCCTCCCCACAAAGCCTGACCCTGAGCAGGTCAGCGATGGGTGTGTCCTTATAGAGTCTATTGCTGCCTGGACACCTTTCTTTTGGGAGCTCAAAGCAAGTGAGCTCACCTACCTGCCACCGCCCAGGACCAGTCTGCCCACTGTCTAAATGATGCCCGGCCAGCAGGACCTGGCCTGCAGATCCCAGTGAGTCATGGGCCTCAGGCCCTCCAGCCCACCGGGGCTCTCACCTCCACGTATGGGTAGAAGCTTTCCTGCCCCCTCTTCCTCCAGTAGCCCTCAGTGTCGAAGGTGAGCTTGTAGGTGCCTGCCTTCATCTGGTCCTGCATCAGGAGTCCAGGGCAGCGGCCATCTGGGTCTGTGTAGCTGGGGAGAGGATGAGGCTGCAGAGACGGGGATGAGACGCCCCACCCCAGCTTTCCTGCGTCTGTACCCCAGTGGGCCTCAGACACTGCCCTGCCACCTGTCAGACTTGGGTGAGCAGACACAGTGGGGCTGTTAGGGCCTGCAGTTGCAGAGCAGTCCAGGGACACCACTGCCCTGTCTTTAGGAAGTCACAACACAGAGAAGCAAAAAGGGAAAAAGTCTCCTACAGTTTATAACCACTTTACAGCTGGCACGTATTTTTCCAGATTTTCTCTATGCATATTTGTTTACAAACTTAAAATAACTCATCAAGTGGATTATACTATTTGTATTGTTTTATAACCTGTGGTTTTCACTTAAAATATTGTGTGTGGCTGGCTGGGCACGGTGGCTCAAGCCTGTAATCCCAGCACTTCGGGAGGCCGAGGCGGGCGGATCACGAGGTCAGGAGATCGAGACCATCCTGGCTAACACAGTGAAACCCCGTCTCTACCAAAAATAGAAAAAATTAGCTGGGCATGGCGGCGGGCGCCTGTGGTCCCAGCTACTGGGGAGGCTGAGGCAGGAGAATGGTGTGAACCCGGGAGGTGGAGCTTGCAGTGAGCTGAGATCCGGCCACTGCACTCCAGCCTGGGCGACAGAGCGAGATTCCATCTCAAGAAAAAAAAAGGAAAAGAAAAATGTGTGGCTTTCTGCCAAACCCTCACCCACAGAATGGGCCTGTCCAGCTCCACGGAGTGTCCGTGTTGCGTGCCCTGGTCCCTTATCAGGGTTCTGAACAACTGTGGCTTTGCCCATAGTCACCTCCGGAAAACCTCACATCATTCTTGCCGGCTGGTCTTTAAAGTGCGCGCCTCTACTGTGATTAGAAGGAGCAGGCCCGAACAAGGTGGCTCACACCTGTAATCCCAGCACTTTGGGAGGCCAAGGCGGGTGGATCATGAGGTCAGGAGTTCAAGGTCAGTCTGGCCAAGATGATGAAACCCTGTCTCTACTAAAAATATAAAAATTAGCCGGGGGTGGTGGCGGGTGCCTGTAATCCCAGCTACTTGGGAGGCTGAGACAGGAGAATCTGTTGAACCCGGGAGGCGGAGGTTGCAGTGAGCCGAGATCACACCATTTCACTCTAGCCTGGACAACAAGAGAAACTCAAAAACAAAACAAAACAAAACCTAGCGTGTGTGCATGGGGGGAATGGGTCCCTGTGACCCACCACGGACGCCCAGCCCACACAGTGCTGTCCTAATTTCTCACGTGAGACCTGGACCCCTCACGTCTCAGCTTTTGTGAAGGACCAAATGAGGACTGGCACAGTCAGACTCTGATCCTATGGGCCCAGCCCTGCCCTTCTGGCTGGAAGGGAGGGGCCTGCCTCTCATGCAGGGGCCATAAGGCCTGGGTAGGTGACATCTGCCTCTGGAAGTGCCCCGCAGAGCCTGTGCCTGGGGCAGTGGGCAAGAGCCCATGGAGGCTGAGGGACACACGGCCCTTCAGGCCTGGCTGGGAATCCCAGCATGTACCTGGCTTGCTGCCTCAGTCTTCCCATGTGTGTAGAAGGGGTAAGTATGGTGCTGGCCCATGGGGTGTATGGAGAATGAAAAGAGTGGAAATAGTGTCCAGCCTACCGCCTGTCACAAGGTTACCCGTGATCTCAGTGACAGTGAGGTCTTCGATTGCACCTCAGGCCTCACCTAACCACCACCCCCCGCCCTCGCCCTGGCACAGCTGCCAGGGAGAGGCAGAAACTCACTCCCGCCCCATCAGGGTCACAGGGGCCTGAGGCTGGAGGGAGGGAGGAAACAGCTCCTCTCCTCATCCCTGTATTTTCAGAGGAAACGGGCTGAGAGAAGCAGAAGGGAGAGCTCCCAACCTAACCCCCAACCCGGGCTGAGAGGAGAGTCAGCAGCGGTGAGCTCCGCTCTCCATCCTCACTGCCTGGCTCCTCAGTCCCCGCCATCTGTCTCAGGGCGGGACTCCCCCTCCCAGGGCCTCTCTCCTACCTTGTCCTCAGCTCCATCCACTGCTGGCTGTGGTCCTCCAGCCAGGACAAGCGGAGACAGAGGCCTCTGGCTGGGAGCCCCGAGGCAGTGTCCAGCACATGGGTGGTCAGTGGGCTGGCCGTAGGCTCCATGCTGCTGCCCTGGGCCAGGAGAAGGAGACCAGGGTGAGCCTCTGGAGCCCTGTGCCCGCCCACCCACCCCAATCCTGCGTCCACACCAGCTGTGGCGCATAAACAGCCCTCTGGACAAGTTCTCCCAGCTGCCCAGGGGACAGGGGGCAAGGGTGACTGGAACTGCCTAGTCAGCTGATAAGGCACCAAACGTAAACAGCGCGACCTGTGCCTCCCGACCCTCCCCCACCAATCCCTCTGGCTCCCCTGCCCCACTGGGGACACCCACTCTCCCACCCACGCCCCCACGAAATGGCCATCTCCCCCCAGGCCCTCAGTTCCAGCCCCTGGGGTGGTTCTCCCAGAACTGGGCTCTCCTCCGCGCCCCGATTCCTGGGCCCTCGACGCTCAGCCCCCCGCAAGCAGCTGAGGGGACAGGAGCCCTGCAGGTCCAGGCCTGGCCCCCTAACCTCCTGGGGTTCTAGGTGTCGCTGGAGCCTCAGCAGCCGCAGGGCGGCCCGGGAGCTCATCCTGCCCTGCCGGACTGCGACGCCCGCGGGCAAAGGGAAGGGCGGGGCCGGTCACCCTGTCCCGGACCACCTCGTGCCCAGCAGGAGGGCCCCAGCGGGGCTGTGCCCAGGAAGGGGGCGGTGGTGGGGAATCAGGGCGAACAGACCTGGGGCCCGAAAGCGGAGTCGCGAGGACCTGCTCGGGGGTGGGTGGGGGCCGGGGGCGGGGCCGCGGCGAGAGGGGGCGGGGGGCGGGGCCGCGGCGAGAGGGGGCGGGGCCGCATTGAGAGCGGGGGTGGGGACCGGGGCGGGGCAGTGGGAGGGGGTGGGGACCGGGGCGGGGCAGTGGGAGGGGGTGGGGACCGGGGCGGGGCAGTGGGAGGGGGTGGGGACCGGGGCGGGGCAGTGGGAGGGGGTGGGGACCGGGACGGGGCAGTGGGAGGGGCGGGGCGGGGGGCGGGGAGACGGTGCTGTCCTGCTCTGGGACCTGGGACCTTTTTTTTTTTGAGACGGAGTCTTGCTCTGTCGTCTAGGCTGGAGTACAATGGCGCGATCTCGGCTCACTGCAACCTCCGCCTCCTTGCCTCAGCCTCCTGAGTAGCTGGGATTACAAGCGCCTGCCACCACGCCCAGATAATTTTTGTAGTTTTAGTAGAGATGGGGTTTCACTGTGTTGGCCAGGTTGGTCTCGAACTCCTAACCTCGTGATCGGCTTGCCTCGGCCTCCCAAAGTGCGAGGATTACAAGCGTGAGCCACCGCGCCTGGCCGGGAACGTCTTTCTTCTTGTCAAACTGCGTTTCCAGTTCTTGGGTGGTCAGCGTGGGTTATTTGTAGATGAAAAATTAGGCCACTCAAAGTCAAGGGAGGAGACCCCTCTCAGCAAAGGTTGGGAGTATTCTGGCTTACAACTACTTTGGGACTAGTTAGGAAACATCTATTTGGGATTCAAACACACATGACATTTGTTGTGGATTCTGCTTATAGGAGATAATCCCAAAGAGAGGCTCACACCTGTTATGGCAAATGCCCATGGGTGCCAGAGGCCAGAGACAACCAGACTGGCCCCAGTGGGGAAAAATTACCTAAACACCAGGGTACTCTGCAGCCCTTTAAAAAGCATGAGGCCCAGTTGTGTGTAAGATGAGAATTCTCCTGCAAAACAACTAGTGACAAAGGACAAAACAGTGTATAAAAGGGGGGAAGCTTGTAAATTCGTATCTCACTTTCACTGACTTGCAAGGATTAGCTAATTTAATCCTCATAACAACCTCATGCTGTATTGTTGTCCCTACCTTACAAAGCAGGAACTGAGGCACAGGGAGGCCATGTATTGGAATATTTCATAAAAGGAGACACAAAAGTCATCCCAGTGACCACCTCTCAAGATAGGCAGTTGCAGATGGAGTATATTTATTTTTACTCTTTAACCTTTTGTACTCTGAGAAATTCTAGTGGGCTTGTATCACTTTTTCAAAAGTCTCAAATGTTATAAATAAAGTGACAAAACAATGATCAGTCCTTTTGGGGGTTACCATGTAACCTTCCCCCTCTCCTGAGACTCTCCCTGCAGGGAAGGAGAAGCTAGTGGCCTGAGGAGGGAGAATGGCAGACCAAGGAGTTGTCAGAATTCCTCTCCTGGCCTCTCCAGGGTAAATCCCCCATCTTGCACCCACCTAGACCAAGAGGGACTGCAGGGCCCCCTTTCCCAGGGAAACTGAGACCCTCAGCTATGCCTGACCTCCTGGCATCTGCCCCTCTCTGAAAACCAGGGTCACCACTGGGATGTCATGTGCTGTGCTCTGGAAACTTCCTTAATGAGATGACCAGGCTCCACACCCCAGGGCCTTTTTTTTTTTTTTTGAGACAGAGTCTCGCTCTGTCAGCTAGGCTGGAGTGTAGTGGCACGATTTCAGCTCACTGCAACCTCTGCCTCCTGGGCTCAAGCAATTCTCCTGCCTCAGCCTCCTGAGTAGCTGGGATTACAGGTGTGTGGCACCACGCCCGGCTACTTTTTGTATTTTTAGTAGAGACAGAGTTTCACCATGTTGGCCAGGATGGTCTCCAACTCCTGACCTCAGGTGATCTGCCTGCCTTGGCCTCCCAAAGTGCTGGGATTACAGGTGTGAACCACCGCGCCTGGCTGAACACCCTGGGGCCTTTATGGCACCTTCAGGCAAATTTGAAAAAGAAGCGTCATCTTCAAGACTCTTATCTTCCAGAAAATTGTCATAATAAATATCCAAGTAGCCTATCTTTGGTTTTTAAATAAGTTATAATAAAATACAAAAACATTTCAAAATTATAAAGATGTCTGCAGTGATGGAATAATGTCTGAGATATGAAATAATGACACACTGTACAGCCTGAACACATTTTTCTGTCTGTAGAGCCAACCTCCTCCCTCTGACTCGTTGGAACACTTATTTTATTTTGTGGAATGAAGTGTTGCCTGATTCTAGAATTGCAGATGAGGTCAATTGAGATCTTTAAACTGAGTTTGTTGCAATTTTGTCTTCAGACAGGTTTCTGTTCTCCTGCAGAGACTGGGAGACAAGAGGCCTCACCCTTGCTGATGATCACCTTTCTAAGGGAGGGCTCTCAGGCTTAGAGAGAGGCCCTTCTGAGTCGCAAGACATGCTTACAAACTGAAAGCCTTTTAGTAAATGCTCCAAGAAAGGGAGGTCGGGGCCTATCATCAGAAGTTGGCTAGAGCAGAGGTCCCCAAATGGGCCACATAGTAGGAGGTGAGCGCATGGGCAAGCGAGCAAATGAAGCTTCATCTCTCTTTCCAGCTGCTCCCCATCAGTGGCATTACGCCTCCTGAGCCCCGCCTCCAGTCAGATCAGCAGCAGCGTGGATTCTGATAGGAGCACGAACCCTATTGTGAACTGCGCCTGTGAGGGATCTCCGTTGTGTGCTCCTTGAGACTCTAGTGCCTGATGGTCTGTCACTGTCTCCCAGATGGGACCGTCTCATTGCAGGAAAACGAGACGGCTCCCACCGATTCTGCATTATGGTGAGTTGTACAATTATTTCATGATATATTGCAATGCAATAATAACAGAAACAAAATGCACTGTAAATGTTCATTTGAATCATCCCAACCCTCCCCTCAACCCATCTGTGGAAAAATTGTCTTCCGTGAATCCAGTCCCTGATGCCAAAAAGTTTGGGGACACCTGGGCTGGAGCATGGTGAGATTTCCTCACTGCACTGAGCTTTTGCAGGCGGATGTTTTAGTGGAAGCAGCAAGGGTGCAAGTGCTGCTGGGCCATCCTGGGGGTGCAGTCTTACGCTGCGGGAAGCCATGCTGGATACTTCTGTCAAGTCTCCTAGTGTGAGGGTTTGGATGAGTTGTCATGTGCTGAGGGTTCAGCAGTTCTCCGTGGGTCCCTGTCCACTTCATTGGCCCCTAATAATTGTTTCTGAGTGCAGAAACTAAATTTTAGCTTCATTTCACACATATTGCCTCTAGCCGTTTTTCTCTACTGCCTCTAGCCGTTTTTCTCTACTGCCTCGTGTATTTTGGGAAGTTACAGCTTGACTGAATCAATCTCAGGTGATCCCTTTTATTCTCATAGGAAAAATCACTAAGGGCACTTCTACATATGTTCTTTAGGTTTGTCAGCTGAAGAATGACGAGGTTTCCCAATTTGGAAAGAAAAGATTTATTTCTCGTAAAGAGTTGCAGCCTGGTCATTTGGACGGGCTGGAAAGCACAGCCTCCGGCCAGAAGCCAGAAATAGGCACTTCAAGGGGCAGAAGACTAAGACGGGGATTTCACTGAATGGCTTGGCCAAATATACATACCCCATAAGCTATACGAGAAGTCATGAATATGTATGAGAGGAGAAATGTGTGCATTCGTGATTGAGCTTCCTGCCTCTCCCTGGGTCCAGTGTTCAGAAAATGGCACTGTTAGCATGACTTGAGGGTGGAGTTTTTGGGCCTCTGACCTCCAAGGTGAAGTAGAAGACTCACTGACCCTCACTATGCATTATCTGTAGACGGTCTAGAACCACGTCATTCTCTGTCGTCCGGCCAGAACCACTGCCTGGTCATTGTCTGTCGTCCGGCCAGAACCACTGCCTGGTCATTGTCTGTCGTCCGGCCAGAACCACTGCCTGGTCATTGTCTGTCGTCCGGCCAGAACCACTGCCTGGTCATTGTCTGTCGTCCGGCCAGAACCACTGCCTGGTCATTGTCTGTCGTCCGGCCAGAACCACTGCCTGGTCATTGTCTGTCGTCCGGCCAGAACCACTGCCTGGTCATTGTCTGTCGTCCGGCCAGAACCACTGCCTGGTCATTGTCTGTCGTCCGGCCAGAACCACTGCCTGGTCATTGTCTGTCGTCCGGCCAGAACCACTGCCTGGTCATTCTCTGTCGTCCGGCTAGAACCACTGCCTGGTCAATGGTCTTTCAGCAGGGAGGAATGCTGGTTAGTTGTGTCGAAACTGCAAAAATGGAAGGACCATAGTCTGGCACTTGATTGATATCAGTGGTGGAGTCTCCCCAAAGGGCCGATTGCTGTTTAGCCCTTTGGGAAGAAAGACTAATGGTGGTTAGTGAGGAAGGGGGTATAACAAGGTATGTCTGAGCTCCTGTCCAATCATGACTGGGAACTCAGTTTTCAGGCTTTCTCTGGAGTACCCTTGGCCACAATCAATTGTGGGGTTGTTTAAGTGTGTATTGGCTGGGCACAATGGCTCACACTTGTAATCCCAGCACTTTGGGAGCCCGAGGCAGGCAGATCATGAAGTCAAGAGATCGAGACCACCCTTGCCAACATGGTGAAACACCACTAGGTGGCGTGGTGGCATGCACCTGTAGTCCTAGCTACTCAGGAGGCTGAGGCAGGAGAATCACTTGAACCCGGGAGGCGGAGGTTGCAGGGAGCCGAGATTGCGCCACTGCACTCCAGCCTGGTGGCAGAGTGAGACTCCATCTAAAAAAAAAAAAAAGGTGTATCACCTCCAGCCTCGCTCTCTCTCTTCCTCCTGCTCTGGCCATGTGATATGTCTGCTCCCTCTTTGTCCTCTACCATAATTATAAGTTTTCTGAGGCCTCTGCAGAAGCCAAGCAGCGACTGCAATGCTTTCTGTACAACCTGCAGAACCATGAGCCAATTAAGCTTCTTTTCTTTATAAATTACCCAGCCTCAAGTATTTCTTTTTTCTTTTCTTTTCTTTTTTTTTTTTTTTTGAGATGGAGTCTCGCTCTGTTGCCCAGGCTGGAGGGCAATGGCGCGATCTCAGCTCACTGCAAGCTCCGCCTCCTGGGTTCATGCCATTCTCCTGCCTCAGCCTCCCGAATAGCTGGGACTACAGGCGCCCACCATCACACCCAGCTAATTTTTTTTTTGTATATTTACTAGATATGGGGTTTCACCATGTTATCCAGGATGGTCTTGATCTCCTGACCTCGTGATCTACTCACCTCGGCCTCCCTCCCAAAGTGCTGAGACTACAGGCATGAGCCACTGCGCCTGGCCTCAAGTATTTCTTTGTAACAATGTGAGAACAGAGTAATACAGAAAATTGGTACCAGGAGTGGGGCATTGCTATAAAGATACCTGAAAATGTGGAAGTGACTTTGGAACTGGGTAACAGGCAGAGGTTGGAAGACTTTGGAGGGCTCAGAAGAAGACAGGAAGATGAGAGAATGTTTGGAACTTCCTAGAGACTGGATAAATCATTGTGACCAAAATGCTGATAGTGATATGTATAGTGACACAGGCTGACAAGGTCTCAGATGGAAATTAGGAAGTTATTGGGGCTGGAGCAGAGGTCATTTTTGTTATGCCTTAGTGAAGAACTTGGCAGCACTGTGCTCCTGCTCTAGGGATCTGTGGAATTTTGAACTTGAGAATGATGATTTAGGGTAACTGGTGGAATAAATTTCTAAGCAGCAAAGCATTCAAGATGTAGCCTGGCTGCTTCTAACAACCTATGCCCATATGTGTGAGCAAATAAATGACTTAAAATTGTAATGTATATTTAAAGGGTACACAGAGGGTAAAAGTTTAGAATGGGCCGGGCGCGGTGGCTCACGCCTGTAATCCCAGCACTTTGGGAGGCCGAGACGGGCGGATCACGAGGTCAGGAGATCGAGACCATCCTGGCTAACACGGTGAAACCCCGTCTCTACTAAAAAATACAAAAAACTAGCCGGGCGAGGTGGCGGGCGCCTGTAGTCCCAGCTACTCGGGAGGCTGATGCAGGAGAATGGCGTGATCCCGGGAGGCGGAGATTGCAGTGAGCTGAGATCCGGCCACCGCACTCCAGCCTGGGTGACAGAGCGAGACTCTGTCTCAAAAAAAAAAAAAAAAGTTTAGAATGTTTGCAGCTAGGCCATGTGGTAGATAAGAAAAGCCCATTTTTAGGGGAGGGATTCAAGCAAGCTGCATACATTTGTGTAAGTTAAAAGGAGTCAGGTGCTAATAACCAAAACAATGGGGAGAAGGCCTTGAAGGAATTTCAAAGACCTTCAAGGCAGCTCTTCCCATTACAGGCCTGGAGGCCTAGGAGGGTTGAATGGTTTGGGCCAGCCCCAGACCCCTGGCAGCCTCGAGATGCTGCTCCCTGCATCCTTGCCACTCCAGCTTCAGCCATGACTCAAAGGGGCCCAAGTACAGCTCTGGTGGCTGCTTCAGAGCGTGCAAGCCATAAGCTTTGGCAGCTTCCATGTGGTGTTAAGCCTGTGGGTGCACAGAGTGCAAGAGTTGAGTCTTTTTTTTTTTTTTTTTTTTGGAGACGGAGTCTCGCTCTGCCGCCCAGGCTGGAGTGCAGTGGCCGGATCTCAGCTCACTGCAAGCTCCGCCTCCCGGGTTCACGCCATTCTCCTGCCTCAGCCTCCCGAGTAGTTGGGACTACAGGCGCCCGCCACCGCGCCCGGCTAGTTTTTTTTTTTTGTATTTTTTAGTAGAGACGGAGTTTCACCGTGTTAGCCAGGATGGTCTCGATCTCCTGACCTCGTGATCCGCCCGTCTCGGCCTCCCAAAGTGCTGGGATTACAGGCTTGAGCCACCGCGCCCGGCCAAGAGTTGAGTCTTGGGAACCTCTGGCTAGATTTCAGAGGATCTATGGAAAAGCCTGGATGTCCAGGAAGGAGCCTGCTGCAGGGGCAGTGCCCTCATGGAGAAGCTCTACTACAGCAGTGGAGAGGAGGGGAAATGTGGGATTGGAGCCCCAACACAGTCCCCACTGGGACACTGCCTATTGGAGCTATGCGAAAGGGGCCACCATTCTCCAGACCCACCAATAACTTGCACCCTGTGCCTGGAAAAGCCTCAGGCTCTCAATGCCAGCCCATGAGAGTGGCTATGGGGGTGCTGAACCCTGCAAAACCACAGGGTCATAGCTGACCAAGGCCTTGGGAGCCCACCCCTAGCATGCTTGGATGTGGGACATGGAGTCAAAGGAGATTATTTTGGAACTTTAAGATTTAGTGACTGCCCTGCTGGCTTTTGGGCTTGCATGAGGCCTGTAGCTCCCTTCTTTTGGGTGATTTCTCCATTTTGAAATGGGAATATTTACCCAATGCTTGTACTCCCATTGTGTCTCGGAAGTACATAACTTGTTTTTGATTTTACAGGCTCATAGGTGGAAGGGATTTGCCTGTGTCAGATGCAACTTGGAACTTTGAACTTTTGAGTTAATGCTGAAATGAGTTAAGACTTTGAGGGACTGTTGGGAAGGCATGATTGTATTTTGCAATGGGAGAAGAACATGAGATCTGGGGGGCAAGGGTTGGAATGATATGGTTTGCATCTGTGTCCCCATCAAGTCTCATGTTGAATTGTAATCCCTGGTGTTGGAGGTGAGGCG
Organism: Macaca nemestrina; assembly: GCF_043159975.1. Lineage (NCBI taxonomy): Eukaryota > Metazoa > Chordata > Mammalia > Primates > Cercopithecidae > Macaca > Macaca nemestrina. The sequence goes on from NC_092142.1 coordinate 65,440, forward strand.
TGGTGGGAGGTGACTGAATCATGGGGGTGGATTTCTTATGAAGAGTTTAGCACCATCCCCACTTGGTACTGCTTTCATGACAGTGAGTGAGTTTTCATGAGACCTGGTCATTCAGAAGGGTGAGACATAGCCCTCTTCCCTCTCTCTTGCTCCTGCTTCCACCATGTGGGATGTCTCACTGCCCTTTGCCTTATGCCATAACTGGAAGCTTGCCAAGGCCTTCCTACAGGCAGAAACCACTATGCTTCCTATACAGCCTGCAGAACCATGAGCCAACGAAACCTCTTTTCTTTATAAATTACCCAGTCTCAGGTGTTTCTCTATAGCAATGTGAAAATGGAATAATACAGAGGGCTTATGATTTTATTTTTACTTCTCAGATTATGTTTTAGTAGAAGAAAAGAGCTAAGTGAGCCGAGTGTGGTGGCTCACACCTGTAATACCAGCACTTTGGGAGGCTGAGATGGGTGAATCACAAGGTAAGGAGTTTGAGACCAGCCTGGCCAACATGGTGAAATGCCATCTCTACTAAAAATACAAAAAATTAGTAGGGCATGGTGGTGCGTGCCTGTAATCCCAGCTACTCAGGAGGCTAAGGCAGGAGAATCGCTTGAGCATGGGAGACAGAGGTTGCAGTGAGCTGAGATCACACCACTGCACTCCAAACCTGGGCAACAGAGTGAGACTCCATCACAGAAAAAAAAAAAAAAAAAAAAAAGAAAAGAGCTAAGTGTAGCTGTGGCAGGCCAGGTCTTACTAACACAGGCTTCTGTTACAACTGTCTCAGCACTGACTGAGCAGTTAGGTTAAATATTAAAAGCTAATTGAGCCAGTGCCCTTGTAGTAGGACAAGCCACAGACAAAACCCCTCAGACACTGAGTTAAAGAAGAAAGCGGTTTATTCAGCCGGGAGCATCAGCAAGACTCCTGTCTCAAGAGCCGAGCTCCCTGAGTGAGCAATTCCTGTCCCTTTTAAGGGCTCACAACTCTAAGGGGATGTGCATGAGAGGGTCATGATTGATTGAGCAAGCAGCGGGTACGTGACTGGGGGCTGCGTGCACCGGTAGTTAGATTGAAACAAAACAGGACAGGGATTTTCACAGTGCTTTTCCATACAATGTCTATAATCTATAGATAACATAACCAATTAGGTCAGGGGTCGATCTTTAACTACCAGGCCCAGGGTGTGGCGCTGGGCTGTCTGCTTGTGGATTTCATTTCTGCCTTTTAGTTTTTACTTCTTCTTTCTTTGGAGGCAGAAATTGGACATAAGACAATATGAGGGGTGGTCTCCTCCCTTACCCTCATACAAAGCCTGGAATGTAACAAAGAGCCCACTAAGAGTTTTTCCTAGGCCTTTCCTGGGCCTTGAAACATGACAAGATAATGAAGGAATTCTTAACAGGACCCTTTTAGGATTAAACAAGTTTTTTGGGGGGTCTGAAGAAACTCCTCACACTACCACACGTAAGTTTATTGAGGGTCTAAAGGAACTCCCCAAGCCTCCATGATTTAGCAGGAGATAAGGATAATCACCCCAGCACCTGGACCCATGTAGTTTAAATACATTTCTGAGGCTCCAGAGAAGATTTTCAGGACTCAGATCTTAGTTAATAGATTAGAAGTTAACCACTTACATCTTTACATGAATGCACACTTACACATAGACATAGAGCTTAGAAGGTATATAAGCTTTGGAAAACTTTGTAATTTTGAGTTGGTCTGGTGATAATTTCCAGGTCTTCTCCCTGTAACTGGTTACAAAAATAAAAATTCTTTCCTCTCCCAGTTCGTCCGCATCTTGTTATTGGTGATGAGAACAAGCAGCCCGACCCTCGTTTTGGTCTGGGAGCATAGTCATGGCTTAGATCACTGCAGTGGAACAGAAAAGGCTAACTATAATGATAGTTATATATAGATCTGAAGCTGCTTTACTTGAAATGTCTCTGAACTGGCTGATATGTAGGACAATCCTTTACATGTTCTAGATTGTAAAAGAAGATAAGAAAAGAAAAATAGCTCAGAGCAGTCTGAGCCATGTGAGGTGTGCAAATTTTATCAGGCCCCCAGTGACACAAGCGTGGGACTTCAATCATGCTCTCTACACCTGTGCCTGGGGGCAGTTGTTTAAAGGCATCTAGAAATCCTCTCCACCAACTGCCCTGTGGACTCAGAAACTGAGTTTCCAACTATTAGCCTTCGTTTTTGTTTATTTTCATAGAAAATTCCCCTCATTAAATGCCTGATGGCTAGTACCATCTAGCAGACACCCTCTACTACCAAGTCCCAACTGGGGATTCCACTGGCTTTAACTGAATGAGAAAAGGGACTTAGATTGTTCAAAGCAGGGAACTGACTCGATTTTGAGCACTCCATTTCCCCTCTTGACTCTCCATGCCCTGGGGACATTTTGGTCTGAGAGCCCTTCTCTCACTTCAAGAATCAGAGTCAGAACCAAAGGCTGAGCTTGTTTGTGGCAGCAAAGCTGATGGCCCATGCATCTGGGGCACTTCCTTCTTCTCCACACCACCCCTGTTCAACTTTCTTCTGGGGGGAACTTCAGAACATTTCAGTCATGTGTCTGCTGGGAGGTACAGGGAGGCTTGACTCCTGAGCCCTTCCAGGAGGACAGGAAGGCTTCTTCCTAGGCCTGCAGGGATGGTCTCTGCCCTCCGTGAGCTTGGCTGGGTCTTGACAGAGAGTGTGGATTTTTTTTTTTTTTTTTTTTTTTGAGACGGAGTCTCACTCTATCGCCCAGGCTGGAGTGCAGTGGCGCAATCTTGGCTCACTGCAAACTCCACCTCCCAGGTTCACGCAATTCTCCTGCCTCAGCCTCCCAAGTAGCTAGGACTACAGGCGACGGCCACCACGCCCGGCTAATTTTTTTTTGTATTTTTAGTAGAGACGGGGTTTCACTGTGTTAGCCAGGATGGTCTCGATCTCCTGACCTCGTGATCCACCCGCCTCGGCCTCCCAAAGTGCTGGGATTACAGGCTTGAGCCCCCGCGCCTGGCCGAGAGTGTGCATCTTAATAAAAAAAAACAAAAAACTATCCCTTTTCATAATCTTTTTTAAAAAAAGAGTAAGGTGTTTGTTTTTACATTTTTGTTTCTCTGTAGGAGACTGAGGATCTAGGATTCCCCTGGAGGAAGCAGGGGCATTCCTTCTATGATTGGTTCCCTCAAGTGGACACACACATATACACACAAGTACATGCACATACATGTGCAGACACACACACAAAGTACATGCAAATATGTGTGTAGATACACACACACAAGTACATGCACATATGTGTGTGGATACACACGCACACACAAGTACATGCACATATGTGTGTGGATACACACGCACACACAAGTACATGCACATATGTGTGCAGACACATACATGCACACACAAGTATATGCACATAAGTGTGTGGATACACACATGCACACACACCTGTGGGATATGATGAGGTTTCTCTTCACATAATCTGATCAATATTTTATTCTTTAATTCATAGTACCCAACCCACATCTGTGTGAAGAGACCACCAAACAGGCTTTTGTGTGAGCAACAAGGCTGTTTATTTCACCTGGGTGCAGGTGGGCTGAGTCCGAAAAGAGCATCAGTGAAGGGAGATGGGGTGGTGCCATTTTATAAGATTTCGGTAGGCAGTGGAAAATTATAGTCAAAGGGGGTTGTTCTCTGGCTGGCCGGGGTGGGGGTCACAAGGTGCTCAGTGGGAGAGCTTTTTGAGCCAGGATAAAAGAATTTCACAAGGTAACATCATCAGTTAAGGCAGGAACAGGCCATTTTCAGTTCTTTTGTGATTCTTCAGTTGCCTCAGGCCATCTGGATGTGTAAGTGCATGTCACAGGGAAGATGATGGCTTAGCTTGGGCTCAGAGGCCTGACACCCCCTTTCTCCTTTTTTCCTTTTTGCCTTTGTTAGATGCCCAGGCATGCCACAGTACTAGGCGTTATGAGTACCAGCTCACATTCCTTTCCTTATTTGGAAAGAGGACTAACTTTCTAGTTCATTACAGACACCCCTTCCCCTTCCTCTCCACTGTCTTTTTTTTTTTTTTTTTTTGAGACAGAGTCTCACTCTTTCGCCCAGGCTGGGGTGCAGTGGTGCAATCTCAGCTCACTGCAAGCTCCGCCTCCCGTGTTCACGCCATTCTCCTGCCTCAGCCTCCCGAGTAGCTGGGACCACAGGCACCCGCCACCACGCCCGGCCAATTTTTTGTATTTTTAGTAGAGACGGGGTTTCACTGTGTCAGCCAGGATGGTCTCGATCTCCTGACCTCATCATCCGCCCGCCTCGGCCTCCCAAAGTGCTGGGGTTACAGGTGTGAGCCACCATGCCCAGCCTCCACTTTCTTTTACTTGCCCACCTTATCTAAAAAAATCAAATGTTTAGCCAACTGGGATTAGTGTAGATTGTATGACCTGACCCCGGCCAATGGGAAAAGGTACAGGGGCAGGACTTGCGCCAGGAATAAAGGCTCTCGTGCCCCTTTGTTCATGTGTGCTCTCGTGGTGACTGGCCAAGGAGGCGCCCTTCTGTGCAGAAATAAAATTGCTTTGCTAAGAATCTGTTGTTCGAGTTGTAGCAGGACAAGCCGCAGACAAAACTCCTCAGACACCGAGTTAAAGAAGGAAGAGGTGGCCGGGCGCGGTGGCTCAAGCCTGTAATCCCAGCACTTTGGGAGGCCGAGACGGGTAGATCACGAGGTCAGGAGATCGAGACCATCCTGGCTAACATGGTGAAACCCCGTTTCTACTAAAAAAAAAATACAAAAAAACTAGCCGGGCGAGGTGGCGGGCGCCTGTAGTCCCAGCTACTCGGGAGGCTGAGGCAGGAGAATGGCGTGAACCCGGGAGGCGGAGCTTGCAGTGAGCTGAGATCCGGCCACTGCACTCCAGCCTGGGTGACAGAGCGAGACTCCGTCGCAAAAAAAAAAAAAAAAAAAGAAGGAAGAGGTTTATTCGGCCGGCAGCATTGGTAAGACTCCTGTCTCAAGAGCCAAGCTCCCCAAGTAAGCAATTCCTGTCCCTTTTAAGGGCTCACAGCTTTAAGGGGGTCCATGTGAGAGGGTTGTGATCAATTGAGCAAGCAGGGGGTACGTGACTGGGGGCTGCATGGACTGGTGGTCAGAATGAAACAGAACAGACTGGGAAGTTTCACAATGTCTTTCTATAATCTACAGATAACATCAGTTGCTAGGTCAGGAGTCGAATTTTAACTAGCAGGCTTAGGTCAGGCAGGCCCAGGCCTGGTTTCAGGTCTGGTTGCTTGCTTTCAGGTCTGGTTCGTAGGCGCCGGGCTACCTGCCTTTAGTTTTGCTTCTCTTTCCTTTTCTGAATATAAAACAATATGAGAGGGTCTGTCTCTCTTCTCTCAGAGTGTTCAATTTCCTTAGGATTTTGAGTTTTATTCCTCACACACCCTTGAAACCCCCTACACTCACACAGATACACACACGGAGGGCACCCATGCATGCAGGCATGTAGCACATGTGAACACATATATACACACATGTGTGTTCCTGTCTGGCTTTCACCTCTGGGGCTACAGAGATTGGAGGAAATCAGGAGAGGAGACAGGGGGAGCCAAAGGAGAGTATCGAGCAGAGGAGAGGGGTCCGTTAGGAGAAGAGGCCACACTTCCCAGGAGACCAGGGAGCTCCCTTTCCTGCTGCGACTGTCTAAAATCCTATGTTTATCTTCTTGGACTTGGGAATCGATTCTCCAATAATGAAACCAGATGGACTCCGGTTTCAGATGGACATATCTTTCTGGGGGTTGAATTCCTGTGGAGACTTGAGCTGAACGTATGAGTTCTCTGTGGCCCTTCTGGACTCTTCTTGCCTTCAGTGATAAGGGAAGAATGAGGTATACACTCGGGGTTCAGATTTGTATGGAGATGAAATTTATTAGAATGGGAGGCAAAAAACAAAAAACGGAAGGGATCAGCGCGGGAAAGAACCATACATGTTGACATCCCCCGAACACTTACAGAACTATCCCCTGTTCTTCCTCATCTATAGTCATGAAACTGGTGGGTTTGTTTAATTAGTTATTTCTGATCTCTTTACACTCTCGGAGAATGTAAGGGGTCAGCAGATTTCCGCTGAAGCCACCTCAGAGCTGGGGTGTGCAAATGTGTGGTGACCACATTTGTCTTCTTGTGGCTATTGAGATAAGGTTTTATTACTAAAGACTTACTCATTCTTCTTGCAGACTAGGGCTTCTCCCCTGTGTGTGTCCTCTGGTGTCTGAGGAGGCTTGACTTCCGGCTAAAGCGCCGCCCACACCCCCTGCAGACGTAGGGCTTCCCCTCTGTGCGTGTCCTTTGGTGTGTAATAACATCTGACTTACCACTGAAACCTTGACCACACTCTCCATACTTGACTTTTGCAATTCTTGAGATTTCTACCCCCACAAATAATTTGCCCGTGTTCCCTGGATTCGCTTTCTGGCCTGTTCTGAACTCTTCTTCCATCATTCTTTCTCCCACTCTAGAGCTCCCCATTTGTCCTTTGGGTGGGCTAGTAAAAGCCCTTAGAATCTCCCTCTGCCATGTCCTTTTATTCAAGAGTTTGGACCTTTCTTTGATCTCTTGACCTTTGGTTTTGTCATTACAGCTGGATGGATCAGAATATTGCTGCTCCTGATTCTGATCCCCTGGGCAGGGATTCTCTGATTGGAGGAGTTTTCTTGCAGATGGTCCTGGGAAGTTCTGAGAGGAGTGATTGCGTTCCACATGTTGACAGAAATTTCTGACTTGAAAAGGCCAGACAGCATGAGGGGCATGGATAGATCTCTGGCTTTGGTTCTGAAAGAGGAAGTTTTTGGTCAGGGTAGACGTTTTGTTCAGGCCTTACCACATACAAAGGTATGAAGATCATATGAAAACCAGTCATTCTTCATATGTTAACAATGCAAACTCTCTCCTAGCAAGTGCTGGATGGACCTTTACAGTCCATTTTTCCATTCTACTTTTATTCACTACATCTTAAAAAATTCAGAAATCCCACATCTTGGGCCTTTTCGACACATCAGCCAGACGAGGTAAAACCTCAAGCAGCACCAGGGGCAGCGTCATTCCTTACATAGATGGAACTGCAGTGACCTTCCCCCACAAGTCCTATAGTCTTCCCTGATCACCCTCTGCTACATCCTCCCTCCCTGGTCCCTGGGCACTTTTGCTGACACGAGGTCTTCAGTTATATTATTCTATTGAGAAATAACACTCTTGGTGACTTAGGTGAGATTGTCCTTAGTGACTTCCTAAGAGGGGAAAAGGATCTATTAGGAACACTCAGCCTGGAGATCCACAAATGTGGTTAAAGAGAAGCTGTGTGAGCAAATCTGAATTTGCGTCTCCTCATTCAAAAGGACATATTTGATTGAAGACTGTTATGTGCCTGCTTGTCCATCATGAGGTGGGATTCAGGTTGGCCAACACAGAGTGGTCAGGTCCCACTGACTAAAGGACTCGGTCCTGCTGCCCCAACTAGGTGCATGAACTGCTTCTATTTCAGATTCCACAAATCGTAAAATGAGAATATGCTCTTTCTCAGGCTGCACATCAAGTATTCATGTTTGAGTTATTTCATTCAGTCTGAGCCCATTTCAAAAACAATAGGAAGTCTTGTTTCAAAATATATCCCTGCTCAGGCTTACCTCCGTGCTCCCCACCTTCATCCTGCCCACCATTCTCTCTCACCTGGAAACTGGAGCAGCTCTGAGGGGATGACCCACCGCAGCCTGTTTTCCAAGAATGAACCAAAGCTGAACTATTTCTGGCCTCAGGACCATTGCACTAGCTGCGCCCTGTGCCTGGAACTATTGGCCCACAGGCACTTGCACTTCTCAAATGCTGTCTCCTAAGAGAAACTTTCCCTGACAATCCCCTGCAACACTCTACTCTCACCTCACACTGACCCCCAGGTCTCACACTGACCCCAGGTCTCACATTGACTCCAGGTCTCATGCTGATCCCCAGTTACTCTTTCTGGATTCATTTTCTTTTTTTTTTTTTCTTCTTTTTTTTTTTTTTTGAGACCGAGTCTCGCTCTGTTGCCCAGGCTGGAGTGCAGTGGCTGGATCTCAGCTCACTGCAAGCTCCACCTCCCGGGTTCACACCATTCTCCGGCCTCAGCCTCCCGAGTAGCTGGGACTACAGGCGCCCACCACCGCGCCCGGCTAGTTTTTTGTATTTCTTAATAGAGACGGGGTTTCACCATGTTAGCCAGGATGGTCTCGATCTCCTGACCTCGTGATCCACCCATCTCGGCCTCCCAAAGTGCTGGGATTACAGGCTTGAGCCACCGCGCCCAGCCTCTGGATTCATTTTCTTCAAAGCACTAATCACTGTCTGATATTACACATATGTGTGTATGTCATCATATGGTTCCCTAATTCACATGTCATCTGTTCAAGAGCAGTTTTTCCGATTGTCTTGATCAATCTGTATTTATACTTCCTGCAACATTATCTGGCACAGAGTGGGAATTCACATGACAGCTAATTGAGATAATGAATCAATGAATAACAGCACATGTATATCATTAATAAACATTACAGAAATGCCAGAAGAAACTACCTTGTTGGGAGAGCTGGTAGGTGTTTGAGAACTTGATTTTTGTCTTTAAGTCTTTCAGTACTATATGCTGTTAAATACTTTGTGCATGAAGTACTTAGAATATAAAATCAGAACAAAGATTTAAAACAATAAAAATTGTTCCAAAGAGGCAAAGGCATATAACATGAATATTTAATTTTGGAAGCCACTGATGTGAAATTTTACTGACTTTAGATGGTATTTTACTCTCCTTAAGAGTTAAGGCCGGGCGCGGTGGCTCAAGCCTGTAATCCCAGCACTCCTCTGGGAACCTTCTGCTCATTCCTAAATCTCTTTCACAATGTCATATGAACTTGCACTTCTGACTACACTGCTCATCCTGCCTAGAATGCTTCCCTGCTGTGCCTAATTAACCATTTTTTCAAAGCCCAACTCCAGACCTACCTCCACCTTGATTGGCCATAAAACACATTGACCTCTAGCTTCTCTAAACTCTAAATTAATTCTGTTTTATACATAGAACTTGGTGCTGGATCATGTGCTCTGTTTCTAGATTAGCACACATCATTCTACACTCAGCCCAAGTCCATCTTTCTTGGATAGGCCTTCCTCTAATCACCCTACAGTTCACTCAGGTGCCATTCACCTGACTTCCCCAGATTCCCAGAGAAACTTAGAAGTCTTTTTCTCTTGGCCCAATAACATAGAACAGTAATAGTTGATTCGTTTTTCTATTCTCTGATAGAACGAGAGCCCATTGTAGAAAGGGGCTGGGTCATCCTGAAGCTCGCTTGTGTTCAAGTAGTGAACTTCACTTCCTAACCTGGAACATACTAAGTGCTTAATAAATGTGGATTACATATATTAAAGCATGAATTCAGTGTCCCCCGTGAATCTAGGCTTCTCAAGGTTTATCTTGGTGCCTCAGTTTTGTCTAACATACATATTTATGTTTTGATATCAATAAATCATAATATCTATATATTTGTTTTTTTTTTTCTAAATGTTGACGGTATAAAACAGCATTGTATGGAGAAAAATAGAAATAGAGGATGTGAAAATCATTGAAGGAGGCATAATGAGAAAGAAGGAGATCCAGGTTTGTGAGAGATGAAGGTTCTGTCTGAAACTCAGAGAGCTACTGGCCTTACCTCATCCATTTGGCCCAGGATTTATCTTTTCCATCCACATACTCATAGCAGTTTCTCCCCTTGGTGATCGGAGTTTCAGAAAAATAAGGTAAAGCTTTTTAGAGGGTAAAAATGAGAAGAATTATTTTACTCCACTGTCATCAATGGCCTTTGGGCCTGCAGAGCTTCAACTGCCAACTGAGACCACATGGCCTGCACCTTAGTCATCATCTATACATCTCAGTTGGTTTGTCTAGTCAGAGCAGAAGCTCCACAAGGGAGGATGCACTTCTTTGTCTTTGTACCACTTTGCTCCCAGGTACCCTCTGATCTCTAAATAGGAGTTCCATGTTCATGCAAGGACCCTTGAGTACACAGAGCTAACCATGTTATCCATACCTATATCCTAACATGTAGAGGGTGATATCTCACCAAAGGCACAGAAGGGATGTGGGAAGACAGAAGAGGGAAACAGTAGGCTCTTCTTACCAGCCAGGAGTATCCACTGTTGGCTGCCTCTTTGTCTTCTGTAATTCGGCCCTCACAGGGGCCAAAGTGCAGACCCAGCGGCAGATCAGATGCCTCGTTCCATACTCCAAGCCCAGCCTGAGGGATGCCTGATGGCCCAATTCTCAGCCCCGGGGGCAGACTGAGGGCTGAACGGTTGGGATGCCCTTTGTTCACTGCATTGTCCTTTACAAATGTAGGGGGCCCATGAGCAGCACAGCTGTCAATGAAGAAGTTCTGACACATCTCACAATCTGGAAGTGAGGGAAGCAGGGATTAGGAAAGTTATAATGCATGTTCCTCGATATAAGAGCTTCAGAAAGAGTTCGGTGCTCACATTATTTAGCCCCAATCTTATACTCTAATTCGTTAGAGTGAAGGAATGATTTGTGGGCCAATGATGAAATTATTGTACCAGGACATAACAGCAAGCTGTGAGAGTGGCCAAAAGGGCCGACAGAGGTAGTCATCATCCTGCAGCTCACTGACCTCTTTGTACGCATGACCCTTTCTTTCTCTCAGGCTATACATCTTTCCTTCAGTCTCCTTCCTCCTGAGCTCTAGGTTGGAGAAGAGTAGATGGGTAAAATTGGGAGTCTGGAGTGTTCATCCTTGTTTCATAAGAAAATGTGAAATCTCCTACCATCAAATTAGCATCTACCTTTCTACATACTCTAGTCTGCCCTTCTTTACTGCTTCAGAGAGACTTAGACCCCACACCTACACTGACTACAGATGCCTATTCAACTTTAGTTTCTGGCTGTTCTCATTATCCCATTAACCTCCCAACCTTTCTACTTACAAAATGGTTTATTCATGCATTTATTCATTTATGAAATGTTTCTTGAGGGCACATTTCATCTTAGGCATTGAACAAAGGCCTGGACATACAATACCAAGAAAGTATAATCTGTATCAGAGATCTTCTATAAACTAGTTGACATGTGATGGGAGAGGAAATGTAGAAATGCACAAAAGAAGATCTATTATCAGAGGTATTTATTGGACGCCTTGCATGTATCAATTCATTTATATTTAATTTAATGATTTCAAGCAATATATGAGCTGTATATACTTGGTCTCATTTTACAGATTACCATTCAGGAGCTCATATAATTTATAAGATTTGCCCAAGGCCCCAATGCTTCTACGTGGATTATAACTCAAGTGAGTGACCAAAGTTAATGTTCTTACATGCTATTCAATAGTGTATCCAAGGCTGGGCATGGTGGCTCAAGCCTGTAATATCAGAATTTTGGGAGGCAGAGGTGAGCAGATCACTTGAGGCCAGGAGTTTGAGACCAGCCTGGTCAACATGGTGAAACCTTGTCTCTATTAAAAATACAAAAATCAGCTGGGCATGGTGGTGCACGCCTATAATCCCAGCTACTTGGGTGACTGAGGCATGAAAATCGCTATTTTCATGGAGGCAGAGAGTGCAGAGATCACGCCACTGCACTCCAGCCTGGGTGACAGAGTGAGACTGTTTGAGTGAACAAATAAATAATTTTAACAAAATACTGCATCTAACTTCTGCTCTCACAGTTGAGTCCAGCTTAAGCCCAGGCCTATCCAAAGTCCACCCCACATAGGTAGACCGTACTCATCAACCTTTCTAGAGGACATAGAGGGACTAAAGTCCCCCCATACTTTTTCTTACCCAGTTTTAGTCTAGAGTGCTCTCCAGAGGTCCTTGCTTCTCCAGGAGGGGACGCTGGTTTCTGAGCCTGCTCTGAGCTACTTGTATTCAGTAAATTTGGCGTTCCTGACAATTCTTTCAAACTAGATTCATTATTGAATGATGTCTTGGGCATTTCCTTTAATGTGAGAGTCACATATTAAAAGATAACATGCATTTCTTTAGTTCTTTATGGCTTGCAACGTGTTTTCATATGCATGACTCTAGTTAATGTTCAAACCTTGGAAATACCTAGAGTGTCTAAATACTAGAGGGAAAAGAAAAGGTCTAAGTGGATAGTGAATCTGGGACTGTAACCCATGTCTTAAGGCTCTTTTCCTTCAACTGTCTCTCAAAATGTTCTGTATAAGTTAAAGGGAAGGAGGAAGAATACTTGGGAAGACTAGCTGGAGAATCAACGAGATCTGTGAAAGAAGGGGATAAGGGCTTACAGAGAGAAGGAGGGAATCTTCCATAAACTAGTAGACTTTTGATGGAAAGGGAAATGTAGAAAAGCAGAGGGACAAAGCACATCCAGAAAATGAGGTAATAGGGCAGTAAGGTTGGGAACAGAACAGAGAGATGATTGGCAAAAATATATCTAGACAACTAAGAAAATGATGTCAAAGTTGCATGTTGCCATATCCTGGAAAGAATATTTGGCTTTGGAATTAGATTAGTTAATTCCTGTACCAATTCTGCTTGTCTGCTTGAATAAGGGTGTATTGTTAGCTAATTCTCTTTAGTTTCCTGATCCAGAAATTGGCATGCATGCTTGCTTTTTTTTTTTTTTTTTTTTGGAGTCTTGCTCTGTTGCCTAAGCTGGAATGCAGTGGCACGATTTCAGCTCATTGTAGCCTCCACCTCCCAGATTCAAGAGATTCTCCTACCTCAGCTTCCCGAGAAGCTAGGATTATAGGCACCACCACACCCAGCTAATTTTTGTGTATTTATTAGAGACAGGGTTTCGCTAGGTTGGCCAGGCTGGTCTCGAACTCCTCACCTCAAGTGATCCACCCACCTCAGCATCCCAAAGTGCTGGCATTATAGGCAAGAGCCCCCACACCCAGCCCATGCTAATTTTTTAATTCTTTTTTTTTTTTTTTTTGTGAGAGGGAGTCTCACTGTTGCCTAAGCTGGAGTGCAGTGGCATAATCTCAGGTCACTGCAGCCTCCGTCTCCCAGGTTCAGGTGATTCTCCTGCTTCAGCCTCCTGAGTAGTTGGGATTACAGGTGTCCACCACCATGCCCAACTGATTTTTGTAGTTTTAGTAGAGGTGGGGTTTTACCATGTTGGCCAGGCTGGTCTCAAACTCCTGACCTCAGGTGATCTGCCCACCTCCGCTTCTCAAAGTGCTGGGATTACAGGTGTGAGCCACTACCCCTGGCACTAATTCTTAATATTGTAGTGAACACGAAAGATAATAATGTTCACTAAGTGTTTTTTGAGCTACTTAATACAGTCTGAATGTGAGATTAATAATTTTCCTCGCTGGGTGTAGTGGTTCACACCTATAATCCCAGCATTTTGGGAGGCCGAGGAAGGCAGATCACCTGAGGTCAGGAGTTTTAGACCAGTCCGGCCAACCCCGTCTCTACAGAAAATACAAAAAACTAGCTGGGTGTGGTGGCAGGCCCCTGTAATCCCAGCCACTTGGGAGGCTGAGGCAGGAGAACAACTTGAACTCAGGAGGTGGAGGTTGCAGCGAGCCAAGATCGCGCCACTGCACTCCAGCCTGGGTGACAAGAGTGAAACTCTGTCTCAAAAATAAAATAAAATAAATAAATAATTTTTCTCACAGACTGGGTGTGGTGGCTCACATCTGTAATCCCAGCACTTTGGGAGGCTGAGGTGGGAGGATGGCTCGAACCCAGGAGTTCAAGACCAGCCTGAGCTACATGGCAAAACCCTGTCTGTACAAAACACATAAAAATTAGCCGGGTTGGGCCGGGCGCGGTGGCTCAAACCTGTAATCCCAGCACTTTGGGAGGCCGAGACGGGTGGATCATGAGGTCGGGAGATCGAGACCATCCTGGCTGACACGGTGAAACCCCGTCTCTACTAAAAAATACAAAAAAAACTAGCCGGGTGAGGTGGCGGGTGCCTGTAGTCCCAGCTACTCGGGAGGCTGAGGCAGGAGAATGGCGGGAACCTGGGAGGCGGAGCTTGCAGTGAGCTGAGATCCGGCCACTGCACTCCAGCCCAGGCGGCAGAGCGAGACTCCGTCTCAAAAAAAAAAAAAAAAAAAAAAAAAAAAAAATTAGCTGGGCATGGTGGTGCATGCCTGTGGTCCCAGCTACTCAGGAGGCTGAGGCAGGAGGATCACACTAACCTAGGAGATGGAGGCTGCAGTAAGCCGAGATTGAGCCATTGCACTCCAACCTGGGCGAAGGAGCCAGACCCTGTCTCAAACCACCCCCTGCCCCTACAGAAAAATAACAAACGAAAATTATCTCATAGTCCTGATATCATCTCTACAGTTGAAATCTAACTCAAAGATATTTTCGGCATCTCTTGACCCTGTTACTTATAGTTTAATTCATAAACTTGTAATCAGTCATTCAGAAAACACTCAGGAGGCTGTCAGAGGCCCTGAGCTGGGCTTGGGAGTTCTGAGAAGAATCAGGTATGGACTAGACTCCTGAAGAGCTCACAATGAAGAAGCAGCAGGCAGGCTAAACAAATAATTCCAAACAACATGACAGTTCCCTAACTGGAGCCCACAGGAAGGAGCTGTTACTGCCTTCTACAGGAATGAGCATTTGAAATCGATTCCAGAAGAATACATTTTTACTTAATAGGGTGTAACCTATATGAAGTCCTAAACCATTTTCTTATTTGTTGTTTCTCAATCTTCAAACCTGAAACTCCTCAGGGCTGGAAGCTGTTTCCTCTGATCAGAATGGGTCCCTTATGAGGGTAGGGACCCTATCTCCTTCTGAGACCATCCACAGTATGAATTGTCTATTTACTTGGAAGCTTCCCTTAATCAGAGTGTTTTAGTGCAAATCTCACTTTACCATGACAGAGAAAAACTGAGGTTGAAAAATCAGTTGGACGAATGATGTAAAGACATGTGGGTAAGAGAACATAAACTTTAAAAAACTATGAAACTTTTAATGATCTTGTAAGTGCTTTGGAGAAGGATTTTTGTATTAGACTGCACCAACACTGAATGTGAGCCCAGGGATATAATTGAACATTTTTATACCTCAGTTTTCTCATCTGTAAAATGGCTATAGTTATAGCATCTACTTAATAGGTCCTATATGTAAAGTTGAATAGGTACTATACATAAAGTTTATTCATGTAAAATGCTGAAAATAAAGTCTGAAAATACTGAGAAAATAACACCATGGTAGCGATTATTGTTGCTGTTCTTATTAACTCTTAAAATAATGATGACGTCAGACTCTGTGCTAAAGAGATCAGGAAAGGAAGGCAGTAGTTCCTAGGATAGTCTGTACATTCTCCTTCTCTTACCTGTATTTGCATCTATGAGGAAAGTTTCTTGTCAATGGGATTTGGGAAATACTTATCTTCTGGTGTTTACTCTGTTCCACTCTGAAGGCCATCCAAGGAGGTTTGACTAAAAGGTGATGAGAAATCAGTGGTTTGCTTGGTAAATATTTCCAAACTCTAGAGATTCTCTTTTTTTTTTTTTTTGATACGGAGTCTCCCTCTGTTGCCCAGGCTGGAGTGCAGTGGCACAATCTCCGCTCACTGCAACCTCCACCCCCTGGACTCAAGCGATTCTCCTGCCTCAGCCTTGCGAGTTGTTGGGAACTATGGGTGTGCACCACCACACCTGGCTAATTTTTGTATTTTTAGTAGAGACAGAGTTTCTCCACGTTGGCGATGCTGGTCTCGAACTCCTGACCTCAGGTGATCCACCTGCCTCGGACTCCCAAAGTGCTGAGATTAGAGGCGTGAGCCACCATGCTCAGTCTAACTCTGGAGTTTTTCATTAGAGACAGAGAATTCTGGATCAGAGAGTGATGATTCCAAGTATTATCCAAGGGCTATTTGGAAATGTTTTCTGAAGTGTGATTAAGGCCTATGCTTCTATTAGGGGCATTGCTAATTTTCTTAAGATTTAAAAAAATAGATAAAACTTCATCTTTGTTTCATCATATCTATTAAGATATACCTAATAAGGTATCTATTACATTAATTTTTTAAATGTAAATTGATCTTTCCTGACAAACACACTGAACAAACTAGGAATAGAAGGAAATCACCTCAACATAAAAAGGTTGTATAAGACAAGCCCTTTTTTTTTTTTTTTTTATGAGATGGAGTCTCTCTCTGTCGCCCAGGCTGGAGTGCGGTGGCGTAATTTCGTCTCGCTGCAAGCTCCGCCTCCTGGGTTCACTCCCTTCTCCTGCCTCAGCCTCCCGAGTAGCTGGGACTACAGGCACTTGCCACCACACCTGGCTAATTTTTTGTATTTTTAGTAGAGACGGGGTTTCACCATGTTAGCCAGGATGGTCTTGATCTCCTGACCTCGTGATCCACTCACCTCGGCCTCCCAAAGTGCTGGGTTTACAGGCCTGAGCCACCGCACCCAGCTGAAAAGCCTGTTTTTAACTTCACAGTCAATGATGAAAAACTGAAAGCCTTTCTTCTAATATCATAAACAAGGTAAGGATTTTCAGTCTTGCTACTGCTATTCAATATAGTCCTGGAAGTTGTAGCCTGAACAATTAGGCCAGTAAAATAAACAAAAGGCATCCAAATTGAAAGGAAGAAGTAAAATTATCTCTGTTTGCAGATGACATGATCTTACATGCAGAAAACTATAAAGATTCATTAGCTTGGCGTGGTGGCAGGAGCCTGTAGTCCCAGCTACTCGGGAGACCGAGGCAGGAGAATCACTTGAATCTGGGAGGCAGAGGTTGTAGTGAGCCGAGATCATGCCACCGCACTCCAGCCTGGGTGACAACAATTAGGACACTTGCTCATTGTTGGCAGGTAGCATAGTCTGTTTTCTGCTGCTTTCCTAGAATGCAACGGAGTGAGTAGTTTGTGTTTTCTTATGTTCTCTGCATTCCCTGACCCTCACTTTTTGTGTAAAGTTTTGTGTATTACCTGATGAATAGAACAAAACTTGTTTGTGCCCGTTAAACAGGTAATTCATGTTTTCAAAAGATAAGCATTATCTTTCCTTTATCACTTCTAATAATTCAACTCTGTAGTCCTGATCAGTGTGGCTTACAAACTGGAAGACAAAAGACATTTTAAAAAACCTAATAGCTAAGTTAGTTTTTGAAGCTATTAATATTGCTAAAATTATTGCTATAGAAAAGAGAAAAAAGCATGCTGAATAGAACTCTGTTCTTAGAGATTTCTCCTGAAAAAGTCACATGTTATTTCTTCTCACCTCCATTGGCACAAAAAAAAAAAAAAAAAAAAAAAAAAAAAAGCTATGTGGTCATACAAAAATTTAAGCAGGTGGGTTGGAATAGTCAGAATGCATAATAAAAACTGAACTGAAAATATCTGGAGAACAGCACCAGTGACTATTGTGAATGCCAACATGCATCCCTAACAACCCCGTGCTATTACTCTCCAAACTTTTTATGTCTTGCGAAGTATTAGAACTTCCTATCTGAAGCCATACCACTCAGAGGGACTGCAAAATACATAATGACATCTCCTTTAGGATGTCCTTAGAGAATTCAAGGAAAAGAAGTTAAATAATTTAAAAAGTGCTTTTGGGTACAGCTATTTAGCAGTAGGGGGTAAGATTAGAGATAGCTTGTAAAGATAATAGTAGGGTTTGTGTTAGGATTAGGGTCTGTGTCAGAGTCAGGGCCGGAAGTATGGTTAGAGGTGGGGTCATGGTCAGGGTCAAGATCAGAGTCAAGGTCAAAGTCAGGGTCAGAATTAGGGACCAGGGTAGGGATCAGGGTTTAGGGTCAGAGTCAAAGTCTAGAGACAGGATTGGGGTTAGGATTAGAACCAGAGCTTTGTTCTCCTCAGGACCCACCCGAGAAGAGGCCATGGCTTTGGAGCACCTGGCAGTGTGTCCACAGTGAAGACAAGAGTTTCATTGTCCTCAAGACTGACCTGGGGAGACGTGGCTGCGGGCCAGTGAGGAAGGTGAGGCAAAAGCTTCCTGTCTGCCCCCGTGTGCTAAAGAGGGAGCTCTGCCATGGGCTTTACTTCACACGTTATGTTCTACAAGTCTTGTTTTACAAAAGCATCCTTTCCTCGAGGCTTTGGTTGCTCATCATCACGGCATGTCATAACACGTGATAAGATTTGGGTTTGCTTCAGCAGGAGATCTTGGTATAGAGAAAGGAGAAATGCTTAGAGCCACTGTCAGGACAGTTGGGATGAAAGCTGGAGATGGACAGAGGCTGGAGGAAACATGTGCACCCCCTGTAAACGCTTTTTTTTTTTTTTTTTTTTTTTGAGACGGAGTCTCGCTCTGCCGCCCAGGCTGGAGTGCAGTGGCCGGATCTCAGCTCACTGCAAGCTCCGCCTCCAGGGTTCACGCCATTCTCCTGCCTCAGCCTCCCAAGTAGTTGGGACTACAGGCGCCCGCCACCGCGCCTGGCTAGTTTTTTGTATTTTTTAGTAGAGACGGGGTTTCACCGTGTTAGCCAGGATGGTCTCGATCTCCTGACCTCGTGATCTGCCCGTCTCGGCCTCCCAAAGTGCTGGGATTACAGGCTTGAGCCACCGCGCCCGGCCGTAAACGCTTTTATTCATGTTTTCATTACTCATTTTTCTTACAGTGTTAAATTAGTAAAAATAGTATTGAAAAATTGAAAAGTAGGCATATTAAAACTTGCAACATTATTTAAGTTTAAATATATTATTTGTACCTCATCAACGTTTTTTATTTTGTTGAGAAAGTCAAAGGTTAATTGGCAGCATATTTTAAATAGTAGATAGAATAATGTCTGTTTTATAAACATTGACATCCTACATTACATGTGTGAACCCTGAAAATCTGAGACAGGTCTCAGATTTTTTAGAAAGTTTATTTTGCCAAGTTTGAGGATGCGCCTGTGATGCCTCCGCAGGAGGTCCCAACAACACGGGCCCAAGGTGGTTGGGGCCCAGCTTGGTTTTACACACTTTAGGGAGACACGAGACATCGATCAATGTGTGAAAGATGTACCTTGGTTCACTCCAGAAAGGTGAGACAACTTGAAGAGAAGGCCAGACAGGGAGCTTCCAGGTCATAGGTAGGTAAGAGACAAATGGTTTCATTCTTTTGAGTTGCCGGTTACCCTCTCCTGATGAGGCACTCAGATACGCATTTCTCTCGGTGAGCAGACGGGTGACTCTCAGAGGGAGTCCTGTGTTGGAGACAAACATTCTGACCTGTAGCTGATTGCAGGAGCTTTCAGGAAAGCATCAGTGGGAAATGATATCTAAATGACAAAAGGTATGAAATGGCTGTGATGAAAGATCTGATGAGAGTTCATTATACCACAACTGACAAAGATATCTGATTTTTTTTTCTGTGGCGTACAACCTTTAAAATAATAACTGCAATTATGACTCATAACTCTATACCAGCACATAGCATGAATAAGGAGGACGTTGACAAATTTCCAGGAATTTTATATAATTTCTGAAAACATAACATTTTACCCATGCAAATATAACACAGGGAAGGTTAGGTATCTCTTTTTATTTGTATATTTTGTATGGTTTTCCTTATAAAATATTACATCCTATTTTTCTGACAAAACATGCCCTACTTTTCTTACATACTTTGCATAGAGTTGTTTCTAGTTATTCTATTATTTCTAGTAGTGTTTTTTGTTTTTTTTTTTGAGACAGAGTCTCGCTCTGTCCCCCAGGCTGGAGTGTGGTGGTGTGATCTCAGCTCACTGAAGGCTCTACCTCCTGGGTTCATGCCATTCTCCTGCCTAAGTCTCCTGAGTAGCTGGGACAACAGGCGCCTGCCACCGTGCCCAGCTAATTTTTTGTATTTTTGGTGGAGACATGGTTTCACCGTGTTAGCCAGGATGGTCTCAATCTCCTGAAGTCATGATCCACCCATCTTGGCCTCCCAAAGTGCTGGGATTGTAGGCGTGAACCACTGTGCCTGGCTTGTTTCTAGTAGTTTTATTTACATATATTGATTATAATTTTAATACTTTTATTTTCCAGAGAAAACTAAGACATAGACCGTTTTAAACTGTCATATGTTAGCATTCTGTAGTAGATTAGAAAATGTATGAGTATACCATCTCCCAACATCGGGATGTGTTTTCTCATAGTACACATGTTTCTCATAGTACACAGTGCAGTGTGGTAGTTTCTCATAGTACACAGTACAGTGTGGTTGTTTCTCATAGTACACAGTGCAGTGTGGTAGTTTCTCACAGTACACAGTACAGTGTGGTAGTTTCTCACAGTACACAGTACAGTGTGGTAGTTTCTCATAGTACACAGTGCAGTGTGGTTGTTTCTCATAGTACACAGTGCAGTGTGGTAGTTTCTCACAGTACACAGTGCAGTGTGGTAGTTTCTCACAGTACACAGTGCAGTGTGGTAGTTTCTCACAGTACACAGTGCAGTGTGGTAGTTTCTCACAGTACACAGTGCAGTGTGGTAGTTTCTCACAGTACACAGTGCAGTGTGGTAGTTTCTCACAGTACACAGTGCAGTGTGGTAGTTTCTCACAGTACACAGTGCAGTGTGGTTGTTTCTCATAGTACATAGTACAGTGTGGTAGTTTCTCACAGTACACAGTACAGTGTGGTAGTTTCTCATAGTACACAGTACAGTGTGGTTGTTTCTCATAGTACACAGTACAGTGTGGTAGTTTCTCACAGTACACAGTACAGTGTGGTTGTTTCTTACAGTACACAGTACAGTGTGGTAGTTTCTCATAGTACACAGTACAGTGTGGTAGTTTCTTACAGTACACAGTACAGTGTGGTTGTTTCTCACAGTACACAGTACAGTGTGGTTGTTTCTCATAGTACACAGTACAGTGTGGTTGTTTCTCACAGTACACAGTGCAGTGTGGTAGTTTCTCATAGTACATAGTACAGTGTGGTTGTTTCTCACAGTACACAGTACAGTGTGGTTGTTTCTCATAGTACATAGTACAGTGTGGTAGTTTCTCATAGTACACAGTACAGTGTGGTTGTTTCTCATAGTACACAGTACAGTGTGGTAGTTTCTCACAGTACACAGTACAGTGTAGTAGTTTCTCATAGTACATAGTACAGTGTGGTAGGCAAAAATATTTTTATTAACAGGCCAAAATATCTAGTTTCTCTGTAAAAATAAGTGAAAAGTATATAAAGTTGAATTACTTATGTCCAGTAATTAATGTTTTAGTATTGTATCTTATTTATAAATGATCTAGATATTTAATGGAAATATTTTACTTAGCTTAACTTTAAGGTTAAAAATTACCAAAAGTATTTTGGAAACTACTATTAGGCAGATTTACTGTAAAAAACTTATTATTGAAATATTGTTTTTCACTTTTCACAACATGGCACCAAAAGCGAAGAAGGAAGCTCCTGCCCCTCCTAAAGCCAAAGCCAAAGCAAAGGCTTTAAAGACCAAGAAGGCAGTGTTGAAATGTGTCCACAGCGCCCCCAAAAAAGAAGATCTGCACGTCACCCACCTTCCAGCATCCCAAGACACTGTGACTGCGGAGCAGCCCAGATATCCTGGGAAGAGCGCCCCCCGGAGAAACAAGCTTGACCACCATGCTATCATCAAGTTTCCACTGACCACTGAGTCAGCCATGAGGAAGATAGAAGATAACAACATGCTTGTGTTCACTGTCAATGTTAAAGCCAACAAGCACCAGATCAAACAGACTGTGAAGAAGCTCTGGGACATGGATGTGGCCACAGTCAACATCCTGATTCAGCCTGATGGAGAGAAGAAGGCATATGTTTGACTGGCTCCTGATTATGATGCTTTGGATGTTGCCAACAAACTTGGGATCATCTAAACTGAGTCCAGCTGGCTGATTCTAAATAGATGTATATCTTTTCACCATAAAAAAGAGGAAATATGTTTTTCATAAAAATGAAGATTTAAAACCTTAAAGCTTATAGATTTGATTCTAATTATCTAGTAAGTATAATATCAGCTTCTTGTAAGCACTCAAGCAGAATAGAAACTTGTTTGTTGGCCGGGCACGGTGGTTCACACCTGTAATCCCAGCACTTTGGGAGGCCGAGGTGGGTGGATCATGAGGTCAGGAGATCAAGACCATCCTGGCTAACACTGTGGAACCCTGTCTCTACTAAAAATACTACAAAAAAAATTAACTGGGCGTGGTGGCAGGCGCCTGTAGTCCCAGTTACTTGGGAGGCTGAGGCAGGAGAATGGCGTGAACCCAGGAGGTGGAGCCTTCAGTGAGCTGAGATCGCACCACTGTACCCCAGCCTGGGTGACAGAGAGAGACTACATCTCAAAAAAAAAAAAAAAAAAAAAAGAAACTTGTTTGTTTTATATTTAATAGTGATAACTCTGAAGACATAGTTGTTTTATTACACAAAAAATATTAAATTTATCTTATTTAACTAAATTGTATCCAAATTGCGTTAACTTGAAAAACATTTGGATCAGTTCCTGTATTTCTAGGAGTTTGGGGAATATTTATTTATAAATGATTATTTTTTTCCAAGCCAAGTTAGAATAGAACACTTTTAGAGGATTTTATAAATGAATTTTGCAATGCTACATTTCTACTCATTGAATTACAAGTTCTCAGGCATCCCAAATGATTAACAAAATGGAGATTTGTAGGGCTTCTGTGGGAGAGTATGGAAGGTCTTTTTGAACTTTTTAAAGCTGTCAAATGAAGAATGATGAGCTTCATAAATTCGGAAAGGAGAGATTTCATTATGTTTTTGTTTTTTTGAGTTGGAGTTTCACTCTCGTTGCCAAGGCTGGAGTGCAGTGGAGTGATCTTGGCTCACTGCAGGCTGCACCTCCCAGGTTCAAGTGATTATCCTGCCTCATCCTCCCAAGTAGCTGGGACTACAGGCATGCGCCACCATGCCCAGCTAATTTTTGTATTTTTAGTAGAGACAGGGTTTCACCATGTTGGCCAGGACGGTCTCGATCTCTTGGTCTCAGGTGATCCACCCGCCTTGGCTTCCCAAAGTGCTTTGATTACAGGCATGAGCCACTGCACCCAGTGAGAGATTTATTTCCTGTAAAGGGTTGCAGCCTGCAGGATAGTCCTGAGAGGCTGGGAAGCATAACCTCCAGCCAGAAGTCAGAAACAGACACTTCAAGGGAGAGATAAAGGAAATACTAATGTATACTGAGTGGCGTGGCCAAATACACATATTTAATAAGCTCTAGGAGGAGTCATGCATATTTCTGAAAGGAGAAATGCATGCATGTGCAATTGAGTTTCTTGCTCCTTCATGGGTCCAATGTACAAAAAAATGGCAGTGTTAGCGTGATCCCAGGGTGGAGTTTTCAGCCCTCTGACATTAAAAGGTGAAACAGAGGATATGAAAACTTGCTCTGCACATCCTGTGTACGCTGTCCGGAACCTCTCCATCATGGGTGGTCTCTTATCAGGCAAGAGACGGGAGGCAGCTTCAGGCAGTTGGTTGAAATCATTGGTGGAGTCTTTTGAAAGGCTTGTTTCCGTTAAATCCTTAGGGAAGAAAGCCTCATCATGGTTAGCAAAGGAGGGGGTATAATGAGGTGTATCTGACCCCTGTCATCCCATCCTGCCCAACTTGTAATAGGGGAGGAAAAATAATTTTCTCTGTACCTTTATGGAATTCTAAGATGGGACTCTCTTAAATCCGAGAACTGAGTTTTGAAAGTCACTCTGGGATCCCCTCAGCCAAGAGTGGGTCTGTTCAGTCAGTTGGGAGCTTACGATTTCATTTTCATTTGTCAGTGCCAATGGGAATGAGTAGGCTGTCTTCCTGGCAGCTGAATTTGAAAGAAACTCCTTGGATGGGGTTAATGGCAGCTGTATATTCTGGGAGCTCTGCTATAATTAGATTAAGTAAGTTCTGGTAAGATTTATCTTCAGTATCTCAAATGTTTTCATTTAAATAATCTTTATAACAACTCTTTTTTTATTTTTTTTGAGACAGAGTCTTGCTCTCTTGCCCAGGCTGGAGTGCAGTGGCACGATCTTGGCTCACTGCAAGCTCCACCTCCCAGGTTTATGCCATTCTCCTGCCTCAGCCTCCCGAGTAGCTGGGACAACAGGTGCTCGCCACCATACCCAGCTAATTTTTTTTGTATTTTTTTTTTAGTAGAGACGAGGTTTCACCATGTTAGCCAGTATGGTCTCGATCTCCTGACCTCGTGATCCACCTGCCTCAGCCTCCCAAAGTGCTGGGATTACAGGCATGAGCCACTGTGCCTGGTCCCTATGACAACTCTTGATGTCTGAGTGGGTTCCCACACAGTCATCTGTTGTAAGAGTTTCTCATTCCTTTTTTTCCTTTGGTCATAATGAATAGGGCTTCTGTACATAATTGCATGGTAGCTTTTGTTTGGAAATAATATCAAAGTAGCTGTCAAAATACTTACGAATATGATTTTTGGATTGTAAGGTGAGACTTGTTTAGCTTTGGGAAAAACTGCCCAACTTGTAATAGGGGAGGAAAAATAATTTTCTCTCTAACTTTGCAGAATTCTTAGATGGGACCCTCTGTAACAAATTACAGATTAAAATGAGAAAAAAGTAGACAAGTTTAAAAACATGTATACCTTATGGATACATGGGAGATACTCAGGGAAAAATGAGTAAATCCCCAGCAGGTGGCTTTCAATTGAAGTGTAAATGCTATCTTCAACTTAAAGAAAGATTTGAGGCTCAGTAGTGGGGAGGTAACAAGCAAAAGCACAGTAGACAAAGGTAAGTTTTCTTATACAGACTTAACTCCATGCGTTCTCTGTTGATAAGACTCTTTAGTGATTTAGTCATTCTTCTCTTCTTGGTGCCGAGAGAGAGAGAGAGAGAGAGAGAGAGAGAGAGAGAGAGAGAGAGATTTTAAATGGGGATTTCTTTCATAGATGTAAATTTTCCTTACACAAGGGTAACTTCTACTCTGTTTTGATAACTTCCTTTTTTAGCAATTTTTCAAAGTAATCAGCTCAGAGTAATTCTTATGCCAAAGGGACATATTTTGGGGTGGCATATTCTGGTTTCCTACCATCATATTTTGGGGTGGCATATTCTGGTCTTACACACTGTCTTCCACTAGCAATGAAAAGAGTTCTTGTTTTTCCTCCAGCAATTTGTCATTTTTTTAGAGTTTAGCAGTTCTAATAGATATAGACCAGCTGTACTATCTCATTGTGGTTTTCAGTTCTCTAGTACGTTGAGCATCTTTTTGTATGTTTACTTGCCATCTGCAGATTGTCTTTGGTGAGGTGTCTGTTCAGAACTGTGGGCATTTCTTTTTTTTTTTTTTTTTGAGACGGAGTCTTGCTCTGTTGCCCAGGCTGGACTGCAGTGGCTGGATCTCAGCTCACTGCAAGCTCCGCCTTCCGGGTTCACGCCATTCTCCTGCCTCAGCCTCCCGAGCAGCTGGGACTACAGGCGCCCGCCACCTTGCCCGGCTAGATTTTTGTATTTTTTAGTAGAGACGGGGTTTCATCGTGTTAGCCAGGATGGTCTCGATCTCCTGACCTCGTGATCCGCCTGTCTCGGCCTCCCAAAGTGCTGGGATTACAGGCTTGAGCCACCGCGCCCGGCCCAGAACTGTGTGCATTTCTAATTGAGCTGTTTAACTTATTGTTTAGTTTCAAGAATTTTGTATATATTTTGAATACAAATTCTCAGATCTGTATTTTGCAATTTTTTTTTCAATATGTGGCTTGTCTTTTTGTTCCTTTAACAAGGTCTTTTCCAGAGTATAAACTGTAAATATTAAGAAATCCACATTGTCATTTCTTCTGCGTATATCAACCTTGTATGTCATTTGTTAAAATTCATGACCAAACCCAAAGGCACATAGCTTTACTTCCATAGTTTCTTCTAGAAATTGTATGGTTTTGCATTTTTAGTGTAAGGATGATTTTGAGTGATTATTTGTGTAAGTTGTAAAGTTTTCATCTACATGCATATCATTTCCTATGGTTTCCAATAATCACTATTTTTGGGAAAGACACAGGGTAGTGGGCTCTGTTAGAGCACATAGATAGCTAGACATGAACAGGAGGGGCAACTCCTGAAAAAGGGAAAGTCTGGGAAGGCTCACCCAGAGGGACCACGAAAAATTCACATTTAGTGGCATCTGTAATGCTGGAGCAGATGGGCACTTGTCAATTGTGGGTAGGAGGGAGAAGAGGTACCTATGCAGAAAGAAACACCCTAGAAATCCTCTTAAGATGCCGCAGTCATCATTCAGTCTGCAGTAATAATATCACAATATTGCTAGCTACATGGTGATAAGGACAAAGGGGACATTATTAAAAGAAACCTGGCACCATAAGTACAGATTAGGGCAGAGAAGCACATTCAAAAGAGATAGATGCAGTAGGTCCAAATGTGACCACTGTCAGTCTGCCTGGGATGGCGGGAAGGAGCCCGGTGCCAGAGTGGATTCGGATCGATCACCACACACGTGCCTCATCCAACAGTGAGGAGGTCCCACAAGCCTATGTGGGGCAAGTCGGGGACCTAAGGCAGTAGCAGTAAAAGCAGACAAAGAAAACAGGGGGAGACTTGAGACAGGCAGGAATGTAAAGAAATCCAAAATAAAATTCCCTGCACAGGACTCTCAGGCTGCTTTCCTGCACGATCAGCCTACTCCTATTCTTCTACAATAAGTTCTTCACACTGTATTTTTTCAATGACGCTATCTGCCATCTTTTTTCCAAGTTAGACAAGAACCGGGACATCAATTTCCAGAACCAATGGCGCTTAATAACTGGCGCTCCGACTTTAAGCGGTGCAGGAGGCGGCCTTTAGGGGGCGCCAGCCGTCACACCTGGAGCAAGAGGGCCCTGCACAGTCCCCATGTGTCTGCAGGTGGTGTGCTGCGACGACATTGCCAGCAACAGGGCCCGGCAGTGTCCCCAGCATACAGCAGGGGGCGTACGACGACTATACTGTGAGCAAGAGAATCCTGCACTGTCCTTAGCTGCCAACAGGTGGCGCACGGGCACCATACAACGAGCAAGAGGACCCTGCAGTGTCCTGGTTGGCAGCAGGGGGTGTGCTGC
>NC_092142.1:102500-108609 GCF_043159975.1 Macaca nemestrina
TTAGGGTTAGGGTTAGGGTTAGGGTTAGGGTTAGGGTTAGGGTTAGGGTTAGGGTTAGGGTTAGGGTTAGGGTTAGGGTTAGGGTTAGGGTTAGGGTTAGGGTTAGGGTTAGGGTTAGGGTTAGGGTTAGGGTTAGGGTTAGGGTTAGGGTTAGGGTTAGGGTTAGGGTTAGGGTTAGGGTTAGGGTTAGGGTTAGGGTTAGGGTTAGGGTTAGGGTTAGGGTTAGGGTTAGGGTTAGGGTTAGGGTTAGGGTTAGGGTTAGGGTTAGGGTTAGGGTTAGGGTTAGGGTTAGGGTTAGGGTTAGGGTTAGGGTTAGGGTTAGGGTTAGGGTTAGGGTTAGGGTTAGGGTTAGGGTTAGGGTTAGGGTTAGGGTTAGGGTTAGGGTTAGGGTTAGGGTTAGGGTTAGGGTTAGGGTTAGGGTTAGGGTTAGGGTTAGGGTTAGGGTTAGGGTTAGGGTTAGGGTTAGGGTTAGGGTTAGGGTTAGGGTTAGGGTTAGGGTTAGGGTTAGGGTTAGGGTTAGGGTTAGGGTTAGGGTTAGGGTTAGGGTTAGGGTTAGGGTTAGGGTTAGGGTTAGGGTTAGGGTTAGGGTTAGGGTTAGGGTTAGGGTTAGGGTTAGGGTTAGGGTTAGGGTTAGGGTTAGGGTTAGGGTTAGGGTTAGGGTTAGGGTTAGGGTTAGGGTTAGGGTTAGGGTTAGGGTTAGGGTTAGGGTTAGGGTTAGGGTTAGGGTTAGGGTTAGGGTTAGGGTTAGGGTTAGGGTTAGGGTTAGGGTTAGGGTTAGGGTTAGGGTTAGGGTTAGGGTTAGGGTTAGGGTTAGGGTTAGGGTTAGGGTTAGGGTTAGGGTTAGGGTTAGGGTTAGGGTTAGGGTTAGGGTTAGGGTTAGGGTTAGGGTTAGGGTTAGGGTTAGGGTTAGGGTTAGGGTTAGGGTTAGGGTTAGGGTTAGGGTTAGGGTTAGGGTTAGGGTTAGGGTTAGGGTTAGGGTTAGGGTTAGGGTTAGGGTTAGGGTTAGGGTTAGGGTTAGGGTTAGGGTTAGGGTTAGGGTTAGGGTTAGGGTTAGGGTTAGGGTTAGGGTTAGGGTTAGGGTTAGGGTTAGGGTTAGGGTTAGGGTTAGGGTTAGGGTTAGGGTTAGGGTTAGGGTTAGGGTTAGGGTTAGGGTTAGGGTTAGGGTTAGGGTTAGGGTTAGGGTTAGGGTTAGGGTTAGGGTTAGGGTTAGGGTTAGGGTTAGGGTTAGGGTTAGGGTTAGGGTTAGGGTTAGGGTTAGGGTTAGGGTTAGGGTTAGGGTTAGGGTTAGGGTTAGGGTTAGGGTTAGGGTTAGGGTTAGGGTTAGGGTTAGGGTTAGGGTTAGGGTTAGGGTTAGGGTTAGGGTTAGGGTTAGGGTTAGGGTTAGGGTTAGGGTTAGGGTTAGGGTTAGGGTTAGGGTTAGGGTTAGGGTTAGGGTTAGGGTTAGGGTTAGGGTTAGGGTTAGGGTTAGGGTTAGGGTTAGGGTTAGGGTTAGGGTTAGGGTTAGGGTTAGGGTTAGGGTTAGGGTTAGGGTTAGGGTTAGGGTTAGGGTTAGGGTTAGGGTTAGGGTTAGGGTTAGGGTTAGGGTTAGGGTTAGGGTTAGGGTTAGGGTTAGGGTTAGGGTTAGGGTTAGGGTTAGGGTTAGGGTTAGGGTTAGGGTTAGGGTTAGGGTTAGGGTTAGGGTTAGGGTTAGGGTTAGGGTTAGGGTTAGGGTTAGGGTTAGGGTTAGGGTTAGGGTTAGGGTTAGGGTTAGGGTTAGGGTTAGGGTTAGGGTTAGGGTTAGGGTTAGGGTTAGGGTTAGGGTTAGGGTTAGGGTTAGGGTTAGGGTTAGGGTTAGGGTTAGGGTTAGGGTTAGGGTTAGGGTTAGGGTTAGGGTTAGGGTTAGGGTTAGGGTTAGGGTTAGGGTTAGGGTTAGGGTTAGGGTTAGGGTTAGGGTTAGGGTTAGGGTTAGGGTTAGGGTTAGGGTTAGGGTTAGGGTTAGGGTTAGGGTTAGGGTTAGGGTTAGGGTTAGGGTTAGGGTTAGGGTTAGGGTTAGGGTTAGGGTTAGGGTTAGGGTTAGGGTTAGGGTTAGGGTTAGGGTTAGGGTTAGGGTTAGGGTTAGGGTTAGGGTTAGGGTTAGGGTTAGGGTTAGGGTTAGGGTTAGGGTTAGGGTTAGGGTTAGGGTTAGGGTTAGGGTTAGGGTTAGGGTTAGGGTTAGGGTTAGGGTTAGGGTTAGGGTTAGGGTTAGGGTTAGGGTTAGGGTTAGGGTTAGGGTTAGGGTTAGGGTTAGGGTTAGGGTTAGGGTTAGGGTTAGGGTTAGGGTTAGGGTTAGGGTTAGGGTTAGGGTTAGGGTTAGGGTTAGGGTTAGGGTTAGGGTTAGGGTTAGGGTTAGGGTTAGGGTTAGGGTTAGGGTTAGGGTTAGGGTTAGGGTTAGGGTTAGGGTTAGGGTTAGGGTTAGGGTTAGGGTTAGGGTTAGGGTTAGGGTTAGGGTTAGGGTTAGGGTTAGGGTTAGGGTTAGGGTTAGGGTTAGGGTTAGGGTTAGGGTTAGGGTTAGGGTTAGGGTTAGGGTTAGGGTTAGGGTTAGGGTTAGGGTTAGGGTTAGGGTTAGGGTTAGGGTTAGGGTTAGGGTTAGGGTTAGGGTTAGGGTTAGGGTTAGGGTTAGGGTTAGGGTTAGGGTTAGGGTTAGGGTTAGGGTTAGGGTTAGGGTTAGGGTTAGGGTTAGGGTTAGGGTTAGGGTTAGGGTTAGGGTTAGGGTTAGGGTTAGGGTTAGGGTTAGGGTTAGGGTTAGGGTTAGGGTTAGGGTTAGGGTTAGGGTTAGGGTTAGGGTTAGGGTTAGGGTTAGGGTTAGGGTTAGGGTTAGGGTTAGGGTTAGGGTTAGGGTTAGGGTTAGGGTTAGGGTTAGGGTTAGGGTTAGGGTTAGGGTTAGGGTTAGGGTTAGGGTTAGGGTTAGGGTTAGGGTTAGGGTTAGGGTTAGGGTTAGGGTTAGGGTTAGGGTTAGGGTTAGGGTTAGGTTAGGGTTAGGGTTAGGGTTAGGGTTAGGGTTAGGGTTAGGGTTAGGGTTAGGGTTAGGGTTAGGGTTAGGGTTAGGGTTAGGGTTAGGGTTAGGGTTAGGGTTAGGGTTAGGGTTAGGGTTAGGGTTAGGGTTAGGGTTAGGGTTAGGGTTAGGGTTAGGGTTAGGGTTAGGGTTAGGGTTAGGGTTAGGGTTAGGGTTAGGGTTAGGGTTAGGGTTAGGGTTAGGGTTAGGGTTAGGGTTAGGGTTAGGGTTAGGGTTAGGGTTAGGGTTAGGGTTAGGGTTAGGGTTAGGGTTAGGGTTAGGGTTAGGGTTAGGGTTAGGGTTAGGGTTAGGGTTAGGGTTAGGGTTAGGGTTAGGGTTAGGGTTAGGGTTAGGGTTAGGGTTAGGGTTAGGGTTAGGGTTAGGGTTAGGGTTAGGGTTAGGGTTAGGGTTAGGGTTAGGGTTAGGGTTAGGGTTAGGGTTAGGGTTAGGGTTAGGGTTAGGGTTAGGGTTAGGGTTAGGGTTAGGGTTAGGGTTAGGGTTAGGGTTAGGGTTAGGGTTAGGGTTAGGGTTAGGGTTAGGGTTAGGGTTAGGGTTAGGGTTAGGGTTAGGGTTAGGGTTAGGGTTAGGGTTAGGGTTAGGGTTAGGGTTAGGGTTAGGGTTAGGGTTAGGGTTAGGGTTAGGGTTAGGGTTAGGGTTAGGGTTAGGGTTAGGGTTAGGGTTAGGGTTAGGGTTAGGGTTAGGGTTAGGGTTAGGGTTAGGGTTAGGGTTAGGGTTAGGGTTAGGGTTAGGGTTAGGGTTAGGGTTAGGGTTAGGGTTAGGGTTAGGGTTAGGGTTAGGGTTAGGGTTAGGGTTAGGGTTAGGGTTAGGGTTAGGGTTAGGGTTAGGGTTAGGGTTAGGGTTAGGGTTAGGGTTAGGGTTAGGGTTAGGGTTAGGGTTAGGGTTAGGGTTAGGGTTAGGGTTAGGGTTAGGGTTAGGGTTAGGGTTAGGGTTAGGGTTAGGGTTAGGGTTAGGGTTAGGGTTAGGGTTAGGGTTAGGGTTAGGGTTAGGGTTAGGGTTAGGGTTAGGGTTAGGGTTAGGGTTAGGGTTAGGGTTAGGGTTAGGGTTAGGGTTAGGGTTAGGGTTAGGGTTAGGGTTAGGGTTAGGGTTAGGGTTAGGGTTAGGGTTAGGGTTAGGGTTAGGGTTAGGGTTAGGGTTAGGGTTAGGGTTAGGGTTAGGGTTAGGGTTAGGGTTAGGGTTAGGGTTAGGGTTAGGGTTAGGGTTAGGGTTAGGGTTAGGGTTAGGGTTAGGGTTAGGGTTAGGGTTAGGGTTAGGGTTAGGGTTAGGGTTAGGGTTAGGGTTAGGGTTAGGGTTAGGGTTAGGGTTAGGGTTAGGGTTAGGGTTAGGGTTAGGGTTAGGGTTAGGGTTAGGGTTAGGGTTAGGGTTAGGGTTAGGGTTAGGGTTAGGGTTAGGGTTAGGGTTAGGGTTAGGGTTAGGGTTAGGGTTAGGGTTAGGGTTAGGGTTAGGGTTAGGGTTAGGGTTAGGGTTAGGGTTAGGGTTAGGGTTAGGGTTAGGGTTAGGGTTAGGGTTAGGGTTAGGGTTAGGGTTAGGGTTAGGGTTAGGGTTAGGGTTAGGGTTAGGGTTAGGGTTAGGGTTAGGGTTAGGGTTAGGGTTAGGGTTAGGGTTAGGGTTAGGGTTAGGGTTAGGGTTAGGGTTAGGGTTAGGGTTAGGGTTAGGGTTAGGGTTAGGGTTAGGGTTAGGGTTAGGGTTAGGGTTAGGGTTAGGGTTAGGGTTAGGGTTAGGGTTAGGGTTAGGGTTAGGGTTAGGGTTAGGGTTAGGGTTAGGGTTAGGGTTAGGGTTAGGGTTAGGGTTAGGGTTAGGGTTAGGGTTAGGGTTAGGGTTAGGGTTAGGGTTAGGGTTAGGGTTAGGGTTAGGGTTAGGGTTAGGGTTAGGGTTAGGGTTAGGGTTAGGGTTAGGGTTAGGGTTAGGGTTAGGGTTAGGGTTAGGGTTAGGGTTAGGGTTAGGGTTAGGGTTAGGGTTAGGGTTAGGGTTAGGGTTAGGGTTAGGGTTAGGGTTAGGGTTAGGGTTAGGGTTAGGGTTAGGGTTAGGGTTAGGGTTAGGGTTAGGGTTAGGGTTAGGGTTAGGGTTAGGGTTAGGGTTAGGGTTAGGGTTAGGGTTAGGGTTAGGGTTAGGGTTAGGGTTAGGGTTAGGGTTAGGGTTAGGGTTAGGGTTAGGGTTAGGGTTAGGGTTAGGGTTAGGGTTAGGGTTAGGGTTAGGGTTAGGGTTAGGGTTAGGGTTAGGGTTAGGGTTAGGGTTAGGGTTAGGGTTAGGGTTAGGGTTAGGGTTAGGGTTAGGGTTAGGGTTAGGGTTAGGGTTAGGGTTAGGGTTAGGGTTAGGGTTAGGGTTAGGGTTAGGGTTAGGGTTAGGGTTAGGGTTAGGGTTAGGGTTAGGGTTAGGGTTAGGGTTAGGGTTAGGGTTAGGGTTAGGGTTAGGGTTAGGGTTAGGGTTAGGGTTAGGGTTAGGGTTAGGGTTAGGGTTAGGGTTAGGGTTAGGGTTAGGGTTAGGGTTAGGGTTAGGGTTAGGGTTAGGGTTAGGGTTAGGGTTAGGGTTAGGGTTAGGGTTAGGGTTAGGGTTAGGGTTAGGGTTAGGGTTAGGGTTAGGGTTAGGGTTAGGGTTAGGGTTAGGGTTAGGGTTAGGGTTAGGGTTAGGGTTAGGGTTAGGGTTAGGGTTAGGGTTAGGGTTAGGGTTAGGGTTAGGGTTAGGGTTAGGGTTAGGGTTAGGGTTAGGGTTAGGGTTAGGGTTAGGGTTAGGGTTAGGGTTAGGGTTAGGGTTAGGGTTAGGGTTAGGGTTAGGGTTAGGGTTAGGGTTAGGGTTAGGGTTAGGGTTAGGGTTAGGGTTAGGGTTAGGGTTAGGGTTAGGGTTAGGGTTAGGGTTAGGGTTAGGGTTAGGGTTAGGGTTAGGGTTAGGGTTAGGGTTAGGGTTAGGGTTAGGGTTAGGGTTAGGGTTAGGGTTAGGGTTAGGGTTAGGGTTAGGGTTAGGGTTAGGGTTAGGGTTAGGGTTAGGGTTAGGGTTAGGGTTAGGGTTAGGGTTAGGGTTAGGGTTAGGGTTAGGGTTAGGGTTAGGGTTAGGGTTAGGGTTAGGGTTAGGGTTAGGGTTAGGGTT
>NC_092142.1:1436309-1493546 GCF_043159975.1 Macaca nemestrina
GGGTGCAGTGACCGACACCCTCTGACCCTGTCTTGGCCTCTCTTCCAAGTCTCATGGGGCTGGCAGGGTTGGGGGTCCAAGGCTGTTGACCACAGAAGTGACCTTCGGGTGTCTGGAGGGGCCAGTCTGGGGACTGTGAGGAATGGGGAGCCAGAGGATACTGCCAGGCATTGAAGCCATGTCTTAGGAAGGGCTCCTGGGTTCTGGGGGGCTGTGGGGAGGGAGGGGGCATTGAAACCATAGCTTAGGAAGGGCTCCTGGGTTCTGGGGGCTGTGGGGAGGGAGGCGGCATTGAAACCATAGCTTAGGAAGGGCTCCTGGGTTCTGGAGGGCCAGGGGAGGGAGGGGACACATGGTTAGCCTTAGGCCAGTTCAGCACCGGCCACATAGCACCTCTCACCTCCCAACCTCCCCGGAGGTGCGGGGGGGAAGCTGAGGCTTGGCGCCATGCAGGTGGGAAGTGGTGGAGCCCACCTTCTCAGCTGGCCTATGCCACTGCTGTGGACAGAAGCCACTGAGGAGGTGGAGGTGACGGGTCTGGCCAGAACCCTGTCCTGAGGCCCCCACAGCTGCCAGCCCAGGGTGCCACTGAGCAGGGCCGTGGCCTATGTCCCATCCTCCCTGCGTGGGCCTCAGTGGACAACGCGGCCCTGTCAGGAGCTGGGTGAGTGGGCAGGAGGGGAGGGGAAGAGCCTGAGGGGTTGAGGACCCCACGGCCACCATCATTAATCCCCCAAGGCCAGTCGTGGATGCAGGGAGGGCAAGCTGGCCACAGTGATGGCGGGTCTGCACTTGGCTCTTACTGCCCGTGCTGCTGGCGTGGGGACTTCCTTTACTTTCTTTACTGCCCCCACCCCAAGAGCGTCTGCATTTATTAGGTGCCTCCTGTGTGCCTGGCTGCCTAGCGGGGGCTCCACATATGGGATTGCTTTGAAGTCCTGGGACTGGGGCCTCGGTCACTGCCCCTGCACCAGGGCACCAAGGCCTGGCGGGAAGAGACCCCAGGGTGGCACAGTGGGACTCCCCAGGAGCTCTGTCAGCCTGAGGTGCCCTTGAGTCACCAGAAGGGCCTGGGAGCTGGTGCACGGAGCCCGGCCAGCTTCCTCGCCGCTCCCTCCTCCCCTGCAAACGAGCTTCTGGCACTGAGGCCTTGCCCGGGGTCTGACCCTTAGTGGGGCCCCACGGGGCGGAGCGGGAAGCGAGTTTTGCCCGTCACTGTCCCTGTGTGTGGCTGCTCCTCTGCGGGTCTGGGAGTACGGAGGGACCCAGGAAGCCCTTCTTCCTCCCCCTCCAGGCTGAGGGACCCCTGAAGGAGGGGTTCCCCAGGGAGGGGTGTGAGGGACCACCGCCCGGGGGAGCTTGGCGCTGTACCCGGTCCCGGATGTGGGTTTCTGTGGTTTCTGTCCCTGAGGGGCCTTGGTGGAGGCTCCAACTTCAGCTCCAGAGACCCCCAGATGGTGATTCTCCCACTGCACCCTTCCAGGGCACTGAACTGCACCTGAACAGCACCCAGGAGCGGCCCACGCCGTCCCATGTCCCTGTGGTCCAGCGCTCCCGTGGGGCCCTGCTTGCCATCGCCCCAGCAGGGTGCTCCCCACACTGGCTCCGCCCTGATCTGTCCCTTGCTCCTCAGGGGACTCTCCCCGTGTGTGCCGTGGGCAGCCCGGGGGCCGGTGTGGCCTCTGGCCCAGGGTGTCCTACCTGGGGTTCTGCCAGGGAGCCCCTTCGCTGACCCAGGAACCTCCAAGCTTACGGGAGACACTCTAGCTGGGACGGGGCTGTCACTCCCCAGGGGCCAGGAGCCCCGTGTGTGGGTCCAGCAGCCTAGGCAGCGGTGGGCAGAGCCATGCGGGGAAGTGGCCCCGTGGCCGTGACTCATCTCAGTGCTCGGTGGACAGTGCTCGGCAGCTCCTGAGCCTGTAACCCCTGCCCCCACCCCCGTGTCCAGGAGCTGGGTCTTCAGCACACTGGTATTAGAAGGGCCCGCTCCCTCCTCGCCCACTCCAAGGTAACACCCACCGCCTCCCAGCCAGGATGATCCCGGAATCCTGGAGTCGCCCAAACCAGGAGGGAGCCAGGAATCCCAATGCCGTGGGGTGGAGGGGCTGCCCGGGGCTGCTCGTGGGGGGCAGGGTGGAGGGGCTGCCCGGGGCTGCTCGTGGGGGGCAGGAGAAGCCTGTGGCTGGGACGGCATCTGCCTGGAGACCGCCAGCCCTCCTGTGCTGCTTTGGGGATTCGGGAGATTATGTACAGTTGTTTGTGGTTTCTCTTTGGTAATTGCCAGTTGCGGCTGTGGCAGAAAGAAGCCAAAGTCAGAGGCAGGGACAGATCCTGAGCCGGTAGCACCAGGAGGGTCCCGGTCCCGGTCAGGCCTGGTCCCGCGAGGCGGGTAACTGCTGTGAGGGGGCTCGGCCCCTGCCTCCTGCTCCAGGGAAGCCAGCAGCCATGTTGGGAGGACCCAGACAGCGCCATAGAGGGGCCACGTGTGGGGGCCACACGTAGGGGCTGAGACCTCCTGACTCCCAGCACTGAGAGAAGAGGGCAAGCTGGACCCCAGGCAGGCCTCCCTCAGCCCCAGTCCAGCCTTCAGGTGACCTCGGCCCTGGCTGACCGCTTGATGGCAACGTCCCCCTAAGCCACTCCGCCCAGCCAAGCCCCTCTCGATCCTCCGCCCAGCCAAGCCCCTCTCGATCCTCAGACCTCAGAAGCCGTGTGAGACAGTGAGGTCTTCAGTTGTTTAAAGCAGCTGCATTTGGGAGCACCCAAAACAAAATACCACAGACAGGGCAGCTCTCACAGCAGACATCGCTCCCCTCACCGCACTGGAGCCTGTGAACCAGGGTGGGCTTCTCCCGCCGTCTCTTCCCGGTTCGCAGATGGCTCCTTCCCAGGTCCCCACAGGCCTCTCCTCGGCGTGCGCGTCTCCAACCCTCCGCTCCCTGGAAGGGCACTTTGAGGCTTCATTAGGTCCCCTGGAAGACATCGTTGTAACAGAATTGTGTCTTTTTTTTTTTTTTTTTTTTTTTTTTTTGAGATGGAGTCTCGCTCTGTCGCCCAGAGCTGGAATGCAGTGGCCAGATCTCAGCTCACTGCAAGCTCCACCTCCCGGGTTCACGCCATTCTCCGGCCTCAGCCTCCAGAGTAACTGGGATTACAGGCGCCCGCCACCTCGCCCGGCTAGTTTTTTGTATTTCTTTAGTAGAGACGGGGTTTCACCGTGTTCGCCAGGATGGTCTCGATCTCCTGACCTCGTGATCCGCCCATCTCGGCCTCCCAAAGTGCTGGGATTACAGGCTTGAGCCACCGCGCCCGGCCCAGAATTGTGTCTTTAACAGCCTGTCCTTAATACAGTCACACGTGGAGTTGCCGGGGGCTGGGACCCCTGGGGAGACACACTCAGCCTGTAGCAGCAGGGAGGGCTAATGCTCCCACCACCCTGCCTCCTGCTCCGGCCCCGGTTCCTGGGGGCATCTTTCCGTGACGTCTCACATCACCGGCCGCTCTTTCAGGGACACCCCACATCTGCTTGACCCCGTTGCCCGTCACACATAGTGTTCTTTCATTTACTCAACCAAGGGTGAGGGCAGTTCCCTCAAAGGCTGCCCCGCTCGGACCCCAACATTGTCCCTGCGTGACGATGTCCTGGTTGCCCGAGAGCTTCCAGGCGGCTTCTCGGGGGAGTTGCTCTGCAGCCCACGCCAGGGTTCTCCTGGGACCCCGTCCTCGGGGGTGCCGGGCGTTGAAGCAGCCTCAGTCAGAATCTACCCCACCACTTCCGGCCCCGCGGCACAGGCAGTTCGCACGGCGCCCGGTGTCTGGCGTCCGGGGCCGGAAGGGCCACTCGGGCCTCATGATCCGCTTGTGAATTCCACTCACTCACCCATTCACACAGGCACTCATTCCCGGAGCCCCCAGGGGCTACACTGCACCACGCACGGCTCTGAGCTCCCTTGGCTCCACCGCACAGGGCTTGCTTCTTGGTGTGAACTACAACCTGGTCCTCTGAGGGTCCCTCAGGATTTTCCAGATAAAGGGCTTCTAGCCAAATGACCCAGGGAAACACAGGTTACGCAGCACCAGCCGGACCTGTCCTGGCTGATAAGTCCTGGCGCGGGACTTATCAGAGCCTTGAGGGTTCGAATGGGCACCGGGTGGATTCAGAGGGAGGCAGAGCCGTGGGCTGCTTGGGAATGTCTGTTCTCTGCGTGTATCAGGCCGGGTTGAGGGGGTGGCACCATCCCTGCTGCTGAACGAGGGGCAGGCAGGTGCCC
This sequence comes from Macaca nemestrina, assembly GCF_043159975.1. NCBI lineage: Eukaryota > Metazoa > Chordata > Mammalia > Primates > Cercopithecidae > Macaca > Macaca nemestrina. Next base: position 1,440,581 of record NC_092142.1, read on the forward strand.
CAGACCACCTCCTTGTTGCTTCCGGAAGCCTATGCCTCCAGCCCAGCCCTGTGTGGAGAGAAGGAACCAGCCCACCCCGGCTGCCTCCCTGGGGCAGGCCTGGTCCCACCTAGGTCTCAGTTTCCCCCTCTGAACCAGGGGCTGGGACTTTCTCTAGGACCCCTCCCCCTGCCACTCTGTCTTCACTGGCAGGAAACGGGTGCCATCCCCAGCTAGCGTACCCTCAGTCCCTGCCCCCAGGCAGTCACAGGCACACACACGCAGAGACACACAGGTGGACACACACACACACACGCTGACTGCCCCGGCTCCAGGCTCCGTCCATCCAGGGGCCCTGAAACTGCACGGGGTCTGTCCCAGTCTTTCCAGCCCTGCCCACGCTCAGGGCTCTGCTGGGTCCTAGAACTTCGTGGAACTCTCCAGACATCCTGCTCCCTGCCCCTAAAACTCCAAGGTGGCCACGTCCAGGTTTCCCCAGCATGGGCTGCTGAAGCATCTATGGCTGTCACCTCCCTTTCCAGATGGGGCAACTGAGGCAGGGGCCAAGTGACGTTCTCCCATGTCAGGACCAGAGCGCAGCAGAGCCGGCACTCAAACCAGGCTGCCTTCGAGTTTGGGGTCTTAAACCTCATGGAGCCCTGGGCAGCCCACACCCTCGCAGGCTGGACCCTCCGGGAAGCGGCTCTCCCACCTGGTGAGACACTCACCTGTGAGGGCCCCGGGCCTTCCTCACTCTCAATTCTCATGGCAGCCCGGAGATAAGGTTCAGAAAGGTTACGCAGCTCAGCCAAAGTCACGCAGCTGGTCCGGTGCGTCTCATAAAAGCCGGTTTCATTAACTGAGTGTGGTGAAGCCTCCGTCTTTGAGTCTCAAGGGCAAAAAAAAAAAAAAAAAAAACAAAAAACGTTGATGAAGGAAGAGGCGACCTATGCCTGGGAGCCGGCCTTGGGGCCCCAAGAGGTGGAGGCAGCCCCACTCCACAGCTTCCAGGGAGGGCAGTGGACGTGCCGGGGTCTCCTGGGGCCCAGGGCTGGACACGTCCTTCAGAGTTCAGCCAGGCCCGAGTTGCCACCAGCCTGGCCCCGCCGAGGCCCCAGCATATGATTAGGGAAGCGGGGCTTTGGCTGCAGGACCACAGAACCCCAGTAGGAGCCCCTACCCTGGCGCAGTGAACCGAGGACAACGTCAGGGCTGCCTGAGTGCCAGCACCCCTGTCCCCAACCTGGGGTGCCCCTCACCCCACACCAAGGAGGCAGTGTGGCCCCGCTCCCAGCCCTGTGCCTGCATGAGCCTCTGCCCTGTCCCCAGTCATGCCCTGCTTCTGGGACTCTCCTCTGCCCAGACCCTCAGCTCCCATGTCCTCCCCAGACCCCCAGCTCACACTTCCTCCCAAACCCCCAGCTCACACCTCCTCCCAAACCCCCAGCTCACACCTCCTCCCAGACCCCCAGCTCCCACCTCCTCCTAGACCCCCAGTTCCCACCTCCTCTCAGACCCCCAGCTCCCACCTCCTCCCAGACCCCCACTTTCCACATACTCCCTAGACCCCCAGCTCCCACCTCCTGCCCAAGATCTCCAGCTCCCACCTCCTCCCAGACCCCCAGCTCCCACCTCCTCTCAGACCCCCAGCTCATACCTCCTCCCAGACCCTCAGTTTCCACAAACTCCCCAGACCCTCCAGCTTCCGCCTCCTGCCCAAGACCCCCAGCTCCCACCTCCTCCCTGAGACCCCCAGCTCCCACCTCCTCCCCAGACCCCCAACTCCTACCTTCCTCCGAGACCTCCCAAACTCCCACTTTTCCCCAAGGGTCCCTCTCCCATTATCACTGACTCCTCATCCTCCAAGGCCTTCTTTTCTGGGCTCTCTCCCTGCTCCCCACCCCCTGGCAGCCTGGGAGCTCCAGCAGGGAAGGGCAGGGCCTGGGATACTTCTGCCCTGGGTGCCAGGCCTGGGGCACACTTGCTTTACTGACCACCCTAGGATTACTTGGGCCTAGGATTTTGAGGCCTGCCTGGCAACATAGGGAGACCCCATCTCTACCAACAACAACAACAAAAATTAGTCAGGCATGACTAGTCCCAGCTACTCAGTAGGCTGGGGCAGGAGAATCCCTTGAATCCAGGAGGTGGAGGTTGCAGTGAGCCAAGATGGCACCATTGCACTCCAGCCTGGTGAACAAGAGCAAAACTCCGTGTGTGCTTGGTGTGAGGTAGGGATCTCGCTCTATGTGTATGTGATGGACAGAAAGTCATCCCCATGGTGTGGTCACTGTGGGGTCTATCCCCTCCTCCACCAAGTCCCAGTGCACCAACTGCCCCATTTGCCTGGTCCATTACTGAACTCTCTGTTCTGTTCCATCAACTCAAATCAACCTACAAAAATGGCTGTAATCAGCCTGGGTATGCGTGACCCCAAAACAGCTGGTTAATTCCCTGAAAAGAATTGAGCGCCAGATGTGGGGGATCATGTAACCTGAGGGCTGCTTCTCTACTTTCAGTTCTGGCCGGGGTGGGGGTTCTGATAATCACTCGTTAGCTGCTTTGCAGGCAGACACTCACTGCGTGCCTTCAGGGTTTCAGGCACCAGGATGGACCACATTGGGTGGAGCTTAGGAGAGGTACACACTGGAAGGCGGGGAGGGATTGACAATGCGGCAGAAACACACTCCAGGTCATTTTTGTGAGGGACAGGTACTACTGAGAAAACCACACGATGTAGGCACAGGTGGCTGTCCGGGAGGGCGTCTTCGAGGCGGTGGTCTTTTTGTCTGGCCTGATGGACGAGATGGGGTTCATGAGCAAAGATCTGGGGTGGAGAAATTCCAGGAAGAGCAACTAAAACGGCCCTGCAGCAGGAATGGGCAGTGTGTGGACACTGCCAGTGGGACTGGAGCTGGGAGGGAGGTGGGGGCTGTGGAGAAGCAGGCAGAGCCGGCCCGTCCCCATCCCACCCCTTCCCAGGGCCACTCCAGCTCCAGAGCCTGCAGCTGCCCAGTCAGCCCTTGCAGGTCAGGCCCTGGCCCAGGCCACGTTTACCCCCACGGGCCCAGGACACCCGGCCCTTGCCTGCATGGAAAGTCCAATCCTCTGCTCGCCCCTCGGCCAGCAGAGCCTTTCACAGAACTGGAGGACACTGGGCTGAGCTACCTGGAGGGTCTGCAGTTCACAGCCTCAGGGGACGTGTGGAGCTGGCTCAGCACAAAACAGGATGTGCCTGATGCTGAGTTCTCAAAACTGCGTGTGAGCATGGGCAGCTGACAGCAGCAGGAGAACTGGGGCCGTGCAGGGAGGTGGTCAGGGACCCCTCGGGTCAGCCTTAGGGGCCATAGAAGGAGGTGGTCAGGGACCCCTCAGGTCAGCCTTAGGGGCCATGCAGGGAGGCGGTCAGGGACGAACGATGGCTTGGTACCCTCTATGGCCTGAAGCTGGCCGGCAGGGAGCTCTGGGAAGCTGTCCACAGACCTGGGGGAGCCCTGTCCTAAGCGGACAGCAGGGTCCCCGCCAGGCCCAACTCCCACCTCTCCCAGGCCTGGGCGCAGTGGCCGGTTGGCCACTTCAGCCACTTTGCTGTGGTCCAGGCAGGCGGGGACCCTCAGAGCCCCAGCGGGGCATCAGGGCGTTCGGGAGGCGGTGCTGGCTGTGAGTGGGGCCCTGGGCCGGCGGCGGCAGGGGCGCCGGTTTTCTCGGCATTAAGCCTGGCTCCGCTCTGCCGGCTGTGGAATTCCTGGTCTGATCCGTCTCCAGATTGGCCCTGGAAGAAATTGGGGGAGAATCGATTTGTGCCACGTTCTAGCAGCACGGCCTCATCATGACAGATGCCAGGCAACCACGGGCAGGGAGCCCCCGGCCCGGCCCCCACCCTCCTGCTGGGACCCTTGGGCTCCTCACTCCCCTTCCCCACCCCCTTCCCGCCCCCACGCCCCTGGCCGGCCTGCTGGCGCCTGGGAAGGAGGAGAGGGGGTTGCGGCTTGCCGGGAGTCACGCGGCACTGCCCAGGCAGAAGCTCGGCGGGGTCTCCTGGCGGCACTCACACGTGGGAGCTCATCCTGCCCGACGCAGCCCAGAAACGAGAGCGTCCCGAGCACAGGGATACCGGCACGGGGCCACCTGGGGAGGCGAGGTGGGGCCAGGACAGCTCCGGGCCTCTTCCTCTCTTGGCCTCCTTGCTCCAAGGCTCCTCTGGGAGCCCAGGGAGGAGTGGGAGAGGCCTCAGGAGGGCTTCCTGGAGGAGGTGGCCCTGAGCTGGTGCTGGAGGAAGCCTCCCCTGGACCGGAGCCTGGCTCCAGCGTCAATTACACGCCCCCTTCCGGCGCCCAGCGGCGTCAGGCACTGCCTCTGGCTCCGAGAGGGGTGCCCGTACGTCACGCTGGGCTGAGTGTTCCCTAACACCGGCTTCCCTGAGCCCCCGGGAGGCCCCCCAGCTGGCACGGTGCTCACGGCCCCTAGTGGAGCTGCCAGCCCCAGGTGGCCTCTTCAGCCTCTCGGGCCCTGGGGAGGGTGGAGCCAGGAGGGGCCTGGAGGGGCGGGGCTCGCTCTCAGAGCCAAGGCTTCGGGCATCTCCAGGCTGCTGGGCTGTGGTGCTCTGCGTAGACCCTGCCCTGCCGGGCAGCTGGGAGACAGAAGCCTCTGCGGGGAGGGACAGAGGGGGCTGGACGGGCCGGGGCGTCCACACTGCGGGCAAGGGCTGGTCCTCAGCTTCCCTATCTGCTAAGTGGGGCCCGCTGGGCTCTGGTCAGCCTCCCAAGGCTCCTCACCACCTCCGGGAAGCCGCCTGGATTGCTCTGTCAGAACGGAAGGTGAGGGCCACAGGCCGGAGCCAGGGGCTGCAGCCTGAAGACGCCTGTGCTGCCCGCTCAGCCCTGCCCGCTTGGCCGTGCCCGCTTGGCCGTGCCCGTGGCTAGGGCTGCAGCTTGACAGCTGTGCTGAGGGGCCCCGCCCACTGTGGGCTTCAGGTCCAGGCCTGGCCTCACCCACATGTGGCAGCCCTGCAGCCTGGGGAGTGGCTGGGAGCTCACACAGGGCCAGAGAGGAGCCGCCACGGCCAGCACTGGGTCCAGAGCGCTGCTGGCCGGCCCTCCGCAGACACAGGCCTCGCTCTACCCTGGCCCTGTGCCCCTGTAGGCACCGTGCTGCCGAAGGCTGGGCCACAGCCGCCATGGTGATTTCACATCCACCCTGCTCTGGGGTCCCAGGGAGTGCCGGGCCCAGCCAAGCTACATTCTGACGCAGACCCCGTGGCTGGGCCGAGTTTCTGTTGCCTCCTGATGACAGGAGACACGGGACACGACACTGACTGGGAGCCTCTTGCCCAGGGGAGCGGCTGCACAAGCCCCGAAGCCCAGGCAGGGGAGGAGGGAGGGGCACGGCCTGCCCTCCAGGCGCTCCCGGTCTGCTGGGGTCGTGGGAGGAGTGTCCTGGCCCTGGGCCCCATCGTGAATGAAAGGGGTCCAGGGTCTGGTTGCCGGGGCCGTCCAGCCAGCTGTCCGTACCTAACGCTGCTACAGGGAGGGGTCCTGGGGACTTGGCATCTGCCTCTACATGTGTTCCCAGCCGGCAAGCGGGGTAGGCTGGGTGGGAGCCAAGCCGGGTTCCCTACCTTCGCCAGAGCAGGCTGCCCAGGGCCTGGGCGGCTGCCCTGTACCACTCGAGGTGAGGTGGGGTGGGTCCCGGGCAGGGGCTGGAAGAGGGGCCGCTTGGGCCCAGCTAGTTGAGGAGGGCAGCTCAGGGAGGGCTGAGTGGCCCAGGGGCGCTGGGGGGGCAGGCAGGTGCCGGGCGTGGTTCCGGTTGTGACTGGGCTCTGAGAGGAGTGACCGTGAAGGGATGGCCCCTGTTATCCTCTCAGCGGCCGACAGGTTCTGCCACCCGCTCTCGGCCACAGATGGGGAAACTGAGGCACACAGGAGGTCCATCAGCGGCACGAGGCTGTGGGTGGCCAGTGGTGTGGAGGTTACCCAGGAGTCGTCCAGCACAGCGGGGCGGTGGGTCCAGCACCGGCCTTCAGGCTGCCCCGGCGTGGGCTCTCCCGCTCCCGCCTGGCTCTTGGGCCCCTGGTCCGGCTCTTCCTGCTTCCTCCACCTCCGGGAAGCCGCCAGGATTGCTGTGCTCTGAACCAGCCCTCCATGCACAGCCCAGCCACTGCTCAGTGACCGCGATGCCACATCCGGGTGCATCTAGGCCCTGGCTTGGGGCCAGTGGTGGGCGGGGGCCGCCTCACCACAGCTGTCCAGGCTGCAGCCCCCAGCCACGGCAGAGCAGGCGGGGCTGGGACTGGAGAATAGGCGCCTTCATGTTGCAGCCCCTGGCTCTGGACTGCGCCTGGGCCCCACCCTGGCCCCCGTGCTCCCCCCACCGTGCCCGCGGTGCCCTCCTCCGCCTGCGCGGCTGGTGGCAGGGCCTCCCCGTGTGGGACCGGGCAGCCACCTGCTGCCCACAGCTACAGCCGCACAATGGGCCCTTGTGAGCCGGCGGGCAGCGGGTGGCGGGCAGCGCCTCTCGGCCCACCCCGGGCTCAGAGCCCCGCTGTATGAGGCGGCTGCCCTGGCTGAGGAGCACGGAGCCAGCCAGGCTGGCTCCACCCACCCTCGGCCACAGGGTCGCTGGGGCTGCCCCCAGCCTCTGTGGTTCCTGCCCCGGCCGCCCCTTGGGAGACGGTGGTCTGCCTGCCTGAGGGCGGGGGTTTTCCAGAGTAGGAGTTCCGTGCCAGAGACCACCTCCCCAGGGCGTCTCTGGCAGCCTGAAGCTGAGCGGTGGCTGGTCTGGGGGCCCAGGAGCCACCGTCCCCTCCGGGCCTCCACGTGACCAGGGTGTGGCAGGAAGTTCGTTGCAAATGCCCAAGCCGTCCCAGGCATTATCCTGCTCCAGGGAGAACCGAGCTGCCCCAGAGCTGGACAGGAGAGATGGGGCCTCTTTCCCCAGGGAGCTCAGTGCATTGGGAGGCCCCTCCCTGGGACGGCCAAGGCATAGAGAAGCCAAACTGAGCAGTGGGACAGGCGGGAGAGCCAAGTGCCTGGATCCAGCCGTGCCTGAAGCCATCCTCAAATTCATGACTTTGATTTTTGAAATTCGTTTTATTTTATTATTATTGATTTTTTGAGATGGGGTCTCTCTGTCACCCAGGCTACAGTGCAGTGTTATGATCATAGCTCACTGCAGCCTCAGACTTCCAGGCTCAAGCCATCTTCCTGCCTCAGCCCTCCAAGGAGCTGGGAATACAGGTGCACACTACCGATCCTGGCTTGTTTTGGTATAGACGGGGTTTCCCTATGTTGCCCAGGCTGATCTTGAATTCCTGGGCTCAAATGATCCTCCCACATCAGCCTCCCAAAGTGCTGGGATGACGGACGTAAGCCATGGCCCCGACCCGTGGGTTTTAGTTGAATCGGGGACGCTGGTGTTTCTGTGGTTCGCCTCAGAGGCCCTCGAGGTTTTGTGTGGATCCCGGGTGGGAGGCGCTCAGGCAGAGCTCAGAGGTGACCTTCCCGCCCCTGTTCCTGGGGCGCCCAGGCTTGTGTGGCACAGGTCCAGCCTCAGGGCTCTCTGGCCTGGCAGAGTCCCTGTCCACTGTGGGGCCGCCCAGGCAGCCGGGTCCTCCACGGGGACCAAAGACAGGGCCGTCCCCTGTCAGGGCAGCGTGTCCAGCCTCTGCCAGGGCTAGGGGCTCCTGGAAGACCCCTTCAATCAGCGGGATCTGCTGGGGTGTCTGGGCAGGGGTTTGCCCCACGTCCAGCTCTCCCGCACACGGTTCTTGACCCCGAGGCCCCAGCTGACCATGGCCTCACAGGCCCCAAGCATGGCTCCAGGGCAGCTGGGGGAGGGACCCCACAGACTTCTCCCACCCCACCCTCCTCCCTCTGTCTCTCGATGCACCCTGAACCCTGAGTAGCAGATGTGGTTCAGTGACGATTCCAGCTGGGCGTTTTCTTCAAGGGGAAGGTGGGAACGCTCACCCCTAAGTCGGGGGTGCCTGGGGCCCTGTGCAGGGCGGGACCCCCACCTGTGGATGGTGACACAGGCCCCATGACCCAGGTCCCTTTGGTGGGTGGAGGGCAGATCCCTGAGCTCAGGGCTGCAGTTCTCCTAGTGGGGGTCCCTGGGGAGCAGCTCCAGTCCTGCCCCCGCTAAAAACCATGTCCCCAGCCGGGTCCCATCCGGGATAGAAGAGCAGCCCAGCCCTGCCTCCCCAGCCGCGCTGCCTCCCGGCTGTTCCAGGCGCACTCCAAGTCCCCAGGGCCCGTGCAAAGCCAGGGACTTCCTCGGAGCTGCGGCCGGCGCAGCTGCAAGCACACGTAGGGGAGGGGCCGGGCGGCAGATGAGGCTGAGTGGCTCACAGGGGTGGGCTGGGCGTGGCTGGGCCAGGGAGGCGGGCTGGGGGCCACAGGGCCCTGCCGCCCCTCTGCCTGGGAACCTGCATCTGGGGCTGAGGGGTGGGCAGCACTGCCGGACACAGGGCTGGTGCCCCAGGTAGGCCGTGGGCGCAGGCAGTGCCAAGACTGGACGGGGCCTGCACGTGGACACTGGCCCTGGACTGCGGGGCCAGGTCAGAACGGGGGCCCTGAGGAGCCAGGAGCCCACCCCCACCCCCGGGGCTCAGCAGTCCCAGGATCCTCTGGGGCAGTTACCCTCGGTCCACACGGCCTGGGGCTCGGTGCCGTCAGAGTTTTCAGGGCAGGCTGCAGCCGCTTCTGTCTTACGGGACAAAGGGGGCAGCTCCATTGTGTTCCCCGATGAACCCTCACCCCAGGGAGAGTCAACAGAGCCAGAGATGCCCGGGCCACCCTGCCGTCCTCCGCCGCCTGCCACACCGCTGCCAGGCTGGGTCCTCCGAACGTGCTGGGTCCCAGAAGCCCCGCCATCCACTCTGCCTGCCTCACGGAGCCTCTGCTCAGCCTTGGGGACCTGGGCAGGGGCAAGGCCGGGCCGATCCGGGGCTGCTTAGCAGGGGAGAGAGAGACACTGAGGCCCCCAGGATCAGCACAGGGCCCAGTGTCCTGAGTGTGACTTACGGGGTCACCGCCAGGCCACACAAAGTTAAGGACCCCCGCCCTGGAGGTCACAGAGCCAGCGCTGCGGGGCGGCCCTGGCTGCCGGTCTCAGGACCCACTTGGATGGTGCTTGGCCACCATGGAGCTGGGCTGGCAGGTGGGGGACACTGAGACAGGGACAGTCCCACCCTGGACCCCTCAGACGTGTGAAGGCAACAGCCCAGCTCGCCCCTCCTGCCCTGCTTGGCTTGAGACCCCCAGAGACCTGCCCTGTGGACCTGGGCCAGGTCCAGCCCCAGGGGCTGCTGGGAGGGACTGTGGTCAGTGGGGCGGGGGCTCGGGCGCTTGTCTGCAGGTCTCTGGCCACCTCAAGTGACAAGAACGGGGGTCAGTGAGGACATGACCAGTGGCTGCCCCCACTCTGAAGGGCTGGCCTTGCTACCCCTTCGTCTCTGCCTGGCCCAGCACACCAGCTCTGGGAGTGGCCACCCTGCAGCCCGTGTGTGGGGCCCTGTTGTGCCCTGAGCTGTTGGTGCAGCCTCCCCCGGGTGCCGTGCTGGGCCCCGTCCCCATCCTGCAGGGAGGAAGCGCAGCTGGGGGAGTGGCCCCTCGAGGGCCCCCGGGAGCTCAGATCCTGCCCCTGGAAGCAGCCCTGGGGAGGCTCCCTGCTGAAGCTGCCGCTGAAGAGTGACAGGCCTGCCCAGCGCCGAGGGAGGCCCGGGACTCTCAGGGAGTGCAGGGCAGGGCAGGGCCATGATTCTCGGTGACAGCCGGGCTGCCATGGGCTGAACCCCCGCTATCTCTGGGCCTGCGGACAGGTGCTCAGCTCCCTGGGCCTCAGTTTCCTCACCTAAGGAATGGGACGGGCACACCTACGCCCCTGGGGTTGGTGCAGAGAACAGGACAGTGCCTCCGAGCAGCGCCTCCAATGCTGTCTGGGGCCTGGGAACGCACCAGGACTCATATAAATAAACACGGCTCTCAGCACCTCGCCCTCTGCAAGGGGAGGGCCAGAAACGTCTCATTTAGAGATAAGGCGAGTCCACGAGCAGCAGACAGTCGGTGCTTAACAAGTGCTGGCTCTTCTTCAGAGCCTTAGGGTGCCAGTGCTGGCCAGAGTGAGCCTCGCTGACCAGGTGGCTGTGGCAGCCAGCCGGGGGTCAGCCCCCGAGGAGGGTGGGAGGCCTGCGGGGCCGGCGTAGGCTCAGGCTTCGTCTGGGAGTGCCCTGCCCCGAGCACTGGCCTGGACACCTGAGCTGAGCCTCAGACAGGCATTTCGGGGCCGACCAGGCCGGGGCAGCCGCTATCCCCAGGCAGCTGAGCCCAGCGGCGAGGGCTGGTAGAACGATCTAGCCGAAATGCTGATCTTAATAGCAAAACCACTTCTTTCCAGGGAGAAAACACGATCCTCAGCCAGCCGACGCATACACATGGGGCCTGGAAAAGAAGAGAATTCCGGAGACACAAACGGCCCGTGCGTCGCCGCCTCGGCCCGGCTGCTAAGTTATTAAACTCCTGCGCAGGGAAAAGCGATAAAATAAACATCCACCTCTCCCGTCGCTCTCAGAAGTGAAAGGTTCCCGAGATGGGAAATGCAGGTGGCTTACAGAACGCTCCGTCCACATAAAATCATCAGATGCTTGAAGACCCCGGGAGAAATGGGCTGGGATGAATCACCTGCTCAAAGCCACTTAGCACTTCGCAGGGGCTCCGAAGCCCTGGGGTCGGCAAGGTGTCGGTCGCTGGAGCAGGGGTGGCTGATGGATCTGGTGCGGGGCGGGCAGGAGGAGCCGCAGACTCGGATGCAGGGGGCTCGGTGGGGACCACCGATTCACGTCTGGCCCGGGGCTCTGTCCCCGGGAACAGGAGGGGATCAGACTGGGGAAGTGGGTGGAGGTTTCTCCCTTCTCTTTCCCGGCTGCCAGGCCGTCAATGGGAGACGCAGGTCTTGGGGACCAGGCCCTGCAACCCCTTCTGATCCCAGCATCTGAGATTGGCCTGGTGCTGGCTCTGAGGCTCCTGAGCAACCTCAGCTAGGGCTGGCTGCGGAGGACCTTTGAGGGCTGCCTGGCAAGCCCTTCTCCTTCTCAGCTGGCCATGGCACACAGGACCCCACTCCTCCACATGCCCAGGGCGGGCATCACTCTTCGAGCCCCGCACTCCCCCAACCCTTTGCATCAGGGCCGTCCAGGCAGCTGCGGGTGATCTGGTGACTCTGGCCTGAGAGATGCGCAGACCCACCCCCTTCTGTGCCTCGACCACCCGGCCGATGGGTGGCCCTGCCCCAGGAGGAGCAGGGGTCTTCCCGCTTCCCCAGCGCTCCCTCTCCAGCCCTGCATCCACCTCCCGGAAGTGCTGCGCTCCCCACAGCTGGGAACAGTGCCGACCCCCTCTTCGCTCTCCTGGGGAGACGCCTCTGCACTGGCGGTCAGCCCCCGGGTCTCGGTGTGGGAGTGGGGATTCTGATGTTGGGGGTGCAGAGGCCGCCGCCTCATTAGCTTCTCTCGCTCTGGGATAAGAGCATGAATAGGGCCGGTTAGCCCCCCTGGACCCTGACGCCCCCAGGCCCAGCACCTGCCCGGAGGCCCCACCCATTCTCCTCTTTTCCTTTTCTCACGAGAACCCTTTGACCCTTATCCTGCATGACCTCATTTTAGCTGATTAAATTTGCAAAAAAAGGCTGGGCTCAGTGGCTCACACCTGTAACCCCAGCACTTTGGGAGGCTGAGGCGGGCAGATCACCTGAGGTCAGAAATTCAAGACCAGCCTGGCAAACATGGGAAAACCCTGTCTCTAGTAAAAATACAAAAAATAGCCAGGTGTGGTGGTGGGCGCCTGTAGTCCCAGCTAATCAGGAGGCTTGAGCCTGGGAGGCGGAGGTTGCAATGAGCTGAGATCATGCCACTGCACTCCAGCCAGGGCAATGGAGCGAGACTCCATCTCAAAAAATAAATAAATAAGCAAATAAATAAATAAATAAATAAATTTGCAAAGACACCATCTCCGTGTAAGATCACACGCTGAGGCTCCAGGTAGATGTGAATCTGGGGGACACTGTTCAGCCCAGGACAGGCACCAACGGTAGCAGGGCAGCTACCCTGGACACCCAACCTGACTGGCACTCACCCTGGCAGGTCCCCCAGGGGCCCAGCCCCTCCACCGTGCAGCGGGGGCTCCAGCTACTTCCCTGGGGAGTCCCTGACCTGAGCTCTCCTGCGCCAGGGTCTGGTCAGGGTGGGGGCTGACTCCGTCCCTGGAGCAGGTACACTGGGCCCTGGTAGTAGGCTGGGGAGGGTTCCGGGGTCAGAGGATGATTCGGGGGGTGAAGGCAGTGATGGGTCCAGTAGGCAGCAGGGGGGCAGGGCAGGGGAGGGGTGTCGAGGCCCGTAAGCAGCAGGACACAGGAGGGAGGACGTGGTACCCACAGCTGGGGTGGAGGAGGGAAGGGGTCCACAAAGTAGGTCCCTGCTATGGAGCCTCAGGTGCTCTCCGCTGTGGCCACCGACTGCCAGGAAGTTGGTCAGCCTCACAGCGTGGCGTGGAGTTGGGCCGGGCAGGGCTAGACACCCGCCAGGGGCACCCCAACTGCAGGTAGGATACCAGAAGTTGGCCTGGGGTGCAGCTGTCGCTTGGCTTACACAGGATCACCAATGGCTGCCGTGGCTCAGGCGTCCCTCTCCTGCCACGCTGGGGACAGTCACACAGGCTTTCGGGTCAGTGAGGACACTCCAGCGGGTGTCGGAGCCTGGAGGGAGGGGAGTGGGGTCGGGCAGGCCCCCACCGAGCCTGGACGGTGGGGCAGGTGGAAGAAGGGCGTGTGCCCGGCTGTGCACTGTGGGTCTGGTGAGCGTGGCCGAGGGGCACAGCTGCTCTTGTTCAGGGCTGCCATGAGTGCTCAGCCCGCCTGGCCACAAGCCGGTCACCAGGGACCTGGCGTCTGCTACCCACAGGCCTGAGGACCCCAACAGCAGTCCCAGCCCAGGCCCCGAAAAGTTGGGCAGAGGAGAGCAGGAGGCCCCTGTGTCCCTGAGACCCATCCTTGGCAGGCTGGGCTGGGCTGTGGGGGACACACCTGCTCTGGGGGACGTGGGAGGGGGGCGTTTCCGGGCCTGCAGCTGTTGGCCCCGAGGACAGACACAGCCTCCCCGGCAACAGCTGGGCCGGAGGCTCGGGAGCCAAGAGAGACCAGAGCCCAGGCCGGCCCGGCCCCCACCAGGGATCAGTTACTTCGGCTACAGATGCCAGAGTGGGGGACTCACAGGGGGTGAGCACCAGGCTGGGGTGGGCCAGGGCTGCAGTGCTCTCCCACCCAGGCTTGGCCACAGGACGAGCCAGCCCCTGCCTCTGTCAGCTCAGCAATCTGCAGGGACTGCTGTCTTGCTGAGTGCAGGACGCTGACCCCAGGATGTCACCGTCTGATGCCGCCCAGGCCCTCCCCTCGGAATCCCTGCTTAGTGACCACGGCCACCCCAGCCCCTCCCACCGACCCCAGGCAGAGCATGAGGACCACGGCCACCCCAGCCCCTCCCACCAACCCCAGGCAGAGCACGGGGCCCCACCTACACCCAGCAGGTGCAGACTGGGCAGGGCAGGGTCCCAGGAGGGTGCATGCTTGGGGAGCCCCAGCACCCAGAGAGTGGGGGTCCAGGGAGGAGCCGCCCTGCTGGGCACAGCGCAGTTTCTGCAGACCCCTTGCTGGCTTTGCCTCAGCACTGAGAGCCCAGCAGCACACAGTAGGTGCTCAGCAAATGCCGGGGGGCGAGGGTAAGCGAGCACTCACATGGGGAAGCACTGACTGCGGTTTCACCGCCTGCCTTGGGTTCAGAGTTGGGCCAGCACCCCCACCTAGGCCCTGGATGGGCGGCAACCACTGCCTCTCTGTTTCTGGGGCTCTGACTCCCAGCATCCAGCAGCCAGGGACCCGGCCTCCCCCAAGGCCTGGGAGCAGCTGAGCGGCCAGATGTCAAGTGGCAAACCCAGGCCAGGGTTGGGTGCCGGCCTGGAGGGCCCCTGTGGCAGCTGACCCCGCCCCTCCTGGTCCTGCCCACCCTCCTGGCCTGCCCAGGCTGCCACTGGCCTGAGGGTCCCAGTGAGGACGAGTTGGAGGTGGACACTGAGGGGGCTGGGGGCAGGCTGGCTGGGGCAGGGGGGCCAGGGCAGGGGCCTGGGCCTGTCCAGTGGCCACCTGCCCTCGGAAGGGTGACACCCCACTTTCTCCTCTGCCCAAGGAGGTGGGGTGAGGGTCAGACCCCGGCACCCATGTCTCTATTTATCTTTTCCCTGAAAAGCCTGCAGACCCTCATCTGAATTGCTCTGGCAGAGCCCAGGTGGGGTGCCCCCCAGCCCACACACACACAAAGGGCCGAGATGGCGCAGCCTGGCATGTGGGCAGCCCTAGTGTCTCCAGGCTGGGGTGCTGTGCGCCTGCCCACCTGGCCACAGTCCCCAACAGCCGGTTCAGCAAAGGACAGGCAGACCCTCCGGGCCAAGGACACACTGGCCTGGCCGGTGCGGGGCCACGGGGCGGCTTGCCAGGATTTGGGGATTTCGAGCCAGCTGCTACGGCAGGTGTGGCCCAGCCAGGCGAGTCCCACTGCCGGGAGGGTCGCCCACCAGCTGCTGGAGGGTGTGGGGCAGCCGGGCTGGCCACTCGCTGGCAGCAAAGCCAGCAGAGGGTGGGTGGGGCTGCGGGGAGGTGGGAGGGTCCCAGTCACACCCCCAGGGTCCAGCTTCCCTGGGCCCTGCGACCAGGCCAGGAAGGTCAGCCGGGCCGGTTCGGGCCCTGGGTCTTATCCTGGAAACCAGGGGTTTCGATCTGGGTGTGAGAAAGCCCTCGCCACAGGGCAGGAGGAGCCCTGCACGGAACCCCCCTCCCCTGTCCTCGGGCTTGAGCCGGGCAGGACTGGACGCCACACACCGGTGCTGCGGGGAGCCTTGGGAATTGCACGTGTGCCCCCCAGTGGCCAGTGCCGGCCGTGCTCAGCCTGAGTCTGCAGGGCCTGATGCGGGGTCCTGGGGCTTAGGGAGCCGAGGTCCCGGGTGGGGCTGCCCGGTGGTGTGGTCCTCTCAAAAGGCTGGATCAGAGGGCAGTGCTGGAAGTCTCCCTGGTCAGGAGCTGGTTTGCAGAGCTGAAGGGGAGGAGCGGGCAGGAGGTTGCCTGTGGCTGTGGTCCCGAAAATCAGGCCCTGCCAACGGTCTCTGAGGGCCAGCTGGGGAGGGAAGGGCCCACACAGTGTGTTCAGAGCCGGTCCCCGGGGTGCTCGGGCTCAGCCCTTCTGGGGACAGGGGGAGATGGAGCTGAGGGGCCGAGGGGCGGCCCGCCTCGTGGTGGTGGAAGAGCCACTGGGAACACCCCGGCTTTGGTGAGGCTGCACCCCCAGCGTTAACTGCCACGCCCCAGCGTGCCAGGTGCAAGCTACTCTCCATGGGCCCCAGCCTGTTGCAGGAACACTAAGCTCCAGGCCGGGAACGGACGGGCAGGGCTGCTGTAGGGGCTATGGCCTTGTGGGGTGAGGGTTGGTCAGGGGTGCTGGGCTGCTGTTGGGAGGCCAGGCCCCATCTGAGAGCCCGGCCATGGGACTCAAGGCCAGAGGGTGGCCAAGTTGAGGGTTGCCTGCCTTGGGGGGGCTCTGGCCCCAAACCCATCTACCTGGGGAGCAGAACTGAGGCAGGTCCCCAAGGGCAGACAGAGAAGTGACCTGGTAAGGGTGACCCCAGATCTCACTGCCTCTGCCCCAGCCCCAGTTCAGGATCCACTGGCTTCAGAGCCGCCCACCAAGCCTAACCTCGCGCAGGGACCACTTTGCCCACCAGATGGCGCCAGAGGCCGACGGTCCTGGCATCACGGTTCAAATGCGGAGACCGTCCGGTGGGGGCTGCCGCGAACCCTCCCTCGTGTGTCCAGGGCTGTCCTCGAGGGTCCCCAGGGCCAGGGCCTGGCTGGGGAGAGACCCAGGTGTGGTGGAGCTGGGGCGTCCAGCGCTGGGCAGTGGGCAGCCTGTGCCTGGGGACCCTGGTGGCACCCTGCCGGGTGGCAGAGAGCCTGGTCCCCTCCAGGAGCCCCCGCTTTCTCAGGCGGCCCTAAGCCCCTGCTGCTGTCCCTTCTGCCCCACGCCCCGTCCCCCTGTTTAATTCCCCCGACGGGGTCCGGGCAAGGACGAAGCAGGGTTCCCCCACCCTGGGGCTGGGAGGAGGACGTGGGGGCATCACCCAGTGTGGGGTCCAGGCAGATTCGGTTCACAGGGGACACAGGGGTCCCAGGGTGAGGACCCCTAGGGGGCCGGTCAGGGGGCGCTCAGAGCCATGGAGAGACGCCTGGTTGGGGAAGCTTTGCCAGCAGACCCTCCCTTCCCCCACCTGGAGTCCCGGCTCCCATCAGTCCCCACTTCCTGCTCGGTGTCCGGCCTCTACCTGCCCCTGGCCGACGCTGCTATTTGTCTCTTCGGCCACAGATCCCATGTCCATGTGACATGATCATGACAGGAGCTGTGGAGGGTCCCAGGGAGGCCGGCGCTGGGCTTGAACTTGCCCCGTGAAGGCCCCGAGTCCCCGGCTGTCACATCCTGACTGCTTCGTGTGAAGGGAAGGGGGTCACAGCCACGCTCCAAGAGAGGGGGCTACTGGCTCCCCCACCCCCACCCTCATGTGCACCCCAACCTGCCTGGGACACCCCACTCGGAGTCGGCTGGGGGCCTCAACCCAGTCACCCAAGCTGCGTCCTACCCCAGGAAACCCCCACGGGCCCCAACCAGTGCCCACCAGAGTCCCCAGGACACTCCAGCAGTGAGAAGTGGGGGCAGGAGGCTTTACGCCTGCGCCTCGTCTGTGAGCTTCAGGAGTCTCTTTGCACACTTCATAGGGCTGGAGGGGTTTTGTGTTTCAGACGGAGTCTCGCTCTGTCACCCAGGCTGGAGTGCAATGGCCGGATCTCAGCTCACTGCAAGCTCCACCTCCCGGGTTTACACCATTCTCCTGCCTCAGCCTCCTGAGTAGCTGGGACCACAGGCGCCGCCACCACGCCCGGCTAATTTTTGTGTTTTCAGTAGAGACGGGGTTTCACCATGTTGGTCAGGCTGGTCTTGAACTCCTGACCCAAACAATGTGCCTACCTCAGCCTCCCAGAGTGCTGGATTACAGGCATGAGCTACCGCACCAGGCCTGCTGTTTTTTGAGACAAGGCCTTGCTCTGTCCCCCAGGCTGGAGTGCAATGGTACCATCACATCTCACAGCTACCTCAAACTCCTGGGCTCAAGCGTTCCTCCCACCTCAGCCTCCCCAGTAGCTGGGACTGCAGGTGTGTTCCACCATGGCCCACTAATTTTTTAATTTTTTTGTAGAGATCAGGGTCTCGCTATGTTGTCCAGGCTGGTCTCTTGAACTCCTGACCTCAAGCAATCCTCCCACCTTGGCCTCCCAGAAAGTCCTGGGATTACAGGCATGAGCCATTGTGCCCAGCCTAGGGTTAGAGGGTGTTTTTTTTTTTGTTTTCTTTTTTAAATGTGTGGATGCTTCCTGATGTCTCCCACCCTCTTTGTTGGGTCTGAGTCTCGATTCATTTTTCCAGTATTCCGAGCAGGGATTGGAGAGTGTCTTCAATGTGAAAACATGGGTCTTTCTGCAGATTAGCCTCAGTCTCTTACCCACTTCTATACAGAGAGGCAACATCTGGGTGACTTCCTCAGGGCTGTCTTCCAACTCCCGTATTCTCTTTTGGCCATATCTAATCTGCTATTGAAGCCATCAGTTAGGTTTTTATACCAACAGCCACATTCCTTGTGTTAAAGGTCCTGCGTGGTAGATTTTCAAATCTGCTGGGTCCTTTTCATGCTATTATTTTTCATTTCTACTTTTATCTCTTTAGTCCTTTTAAACTCATGTATAGTCTTTTTTTTTTTTTTTTTTTTTTTTTTTTTTTTTTTTTTGACAGTCTTACTCTGTGGCCCAGGCTGGAGTGCAGTGACACGATCTTGGCTCACTGCAACCTCCGCCTCCCAGGTTCAAGCCACTCTCCTGCCTCAGCTTCCCAAGTAGCTGGGACTATAGGCGCCCACCACCATGTCCCGCTAATTTTTTGTATTTTTAGCAGAGACAGGGTTTCACCTTGTTGGCCAGGCTAGTCTTGAACTCCTGACCCCAAGTGATCTGCCCTCCTCAGCCTCCCAAAGTGCTAGGATTACAGGTGTGAGCCACTGCGCCCTGCCTATCTCTTTTAATTGTTCTATTATTATTTCTGGTTCTTTTTTTTTTTTTTTTTTTTTTTTTTTTTTTGAGACGGAGTCTGGCTCTGTCACCCAGGCTGGAGTGCAGTGGCGCGATCTCGGCTCACTGCAAGCTCCGCCTCCCGGGTTTACGCCATTCTCCTGCCTCAGCCTCCCGAGTAGCTGGGACTACAGGCGCCCGCCACCTCGCCCGGCTAGTTTTTTGTATTTTTTAGTAGAGACGGGGTTTCACCGTGTTAGCCAGGATGGTCTCGATCTCCTGACCTCGTGATCCGCCCGTCTCGGCCTCCCAAAGTGCTGGGATTACAGGCTTGAGCCACCGCGCCCAGCCTATTTCTGGTTCTTAAGATACTATTGACCAGGTGCAGTGGCTCACACCCGTAATCTTAGAACTCTGGGAGACCAAGGCAGGTGGATTGCTTGAGCCCGGGAGTTGGAGACCAGCCTAGGCAACCTGGTGAGACTCTCTCTACAAAAAAACAAAAAAAAGTTTGTTGGACTTGGTGGCACTGCCTATAGTCCCAGCTACTTGGGAGGCTGAGGCAGGAGGATAACTTGGGCCTAGGAGTCCGAGGCTACAGTGAGCTATGGTTGTGCCACTGTACTCCAGCCTGGGTGACAGAGCAAGACTTCATCTTTTTAAAAAAAATAAAATGAAACATTAAAAATTAAAAGATGCTGCCGTGTCTGCCAGTCCCTTGGGGTGTGAGCTCATCATTGCGGGCCGTTTCTTTTATGGAGCCCAAGCCCCAGGGGGATGCATCTCCACGGAGGGTGCACGTTTGCCTTTGCTGGAGCCTGGGTGGCCTCTATGTCCTGGTGTAGCAGGATGAGCCACAGACAAAACTCCTCAGACACCGGATTAAAGAAGGAAGAGGTTTTTTATTCGGCTGGGAGCGTCTTCAGACTCGCATCTTAAGAGCCGAGCTTCCCGAGAAAGAAATCCTTTGCCTTTTTAAAGGCTTACAACCTTAAGGGGTCCACGTGAAAGGGGCGTGATAAACCGAGCAAGCGTGGGAAACGTGACTGGGGGCTACATGCATCAGCTAACAGAACAAAAAGTTTTACAATGCTTTTCTTTTTATTTATTTTTATTTTTTATTTATTTATTTATTTATTTATTTATTTATTTATTTTTTGAGACGGAGTCTCGCTGTGTCTCCCAGGCTGGAGTGCAGTGGCGCGATCTCGGCTCACTGCAAGCTCCGCCCCCTGGGTTCATGCCATTCTCCCGACTCAGCCTCCCAAGTAGCTGGGACTACAGCCGCCCGCTACCACGCCCGGCTAATTTTTTTGTATTTTTAGTAGAGACGGGGTTTCACCGTGTTAGCCAGGATAGTCTCGATCTCCTGACCTCGTGATCCACCCGCCTCGGCCTCCCAAAGTGCTGGGATTACAGGCTTGAGCCACTGCGCCCGGCCTACAATGCTTTTTTTTTAAATACGGTGTCTGGGATTTACAGATAACACAAGTAGTTTAGGTCGGGGTTGATGTTATTATTATTACTTTTTTTAACTCCTAGGGCCGGGTGGTGGTGCCAAGGTTGTCTGACTGTTTATCTTACTTTTGTTTCTTTCTCTCTTTTCTCCTGTCTTGTGAACTAGGCAAGGTGGGGGGAGGAGGGCAGCAGGAGTAGTAGTGGTCTCCTTCCTTACTGGAACCAGACTCCATATCCCCCACCCCGTCCGCCGGCTGCCAGCAGTGCCCCATCCGTGCCCTGGTGAGAGAGGCAACGCCCCGGGGGTACAGGCACAGGCGTCAGCTTTGGGTCTGAGCCCCGGCCCGGCCCCGATCAGCTGCGTGGATGAGCGTGGGTGGGGGTTACCCCTGCCTGGAGCCCCCGCCTCCTCACCTGCAGCCTCACCTCCCTCACAGGCGTCAGGAGGGAAAACAGGTGTCGTAGACCTAAAAGGCTCAGCAGAAATGCCCGTTCTCCTTGCGGCCGTTACTGCATCTATCCAGCAGCCCCGCACCACAAACCCAAGGTCTAGAAGACCCTACGCCTCAGGCAGGGCTGAACAGGACAGACCTCGAAGAGCCGGTCCCCAGATCGGACCGCCAACGACCAGGCCCGATTCGCGCCTCCGGTCGGTCGGTGCCTTGGCAAGGCAGGAGCGGGCGAAACTCGTGGCCCTCCCAGGGAGCGGGCAGATGATGATGACCACTCCTGTGGTCAGAGACGGCCAGAGTCACAGGGGTTGTAGGAAGTGGCCGCAGGCACGGTCGGGGGCAGGCGGCATCTGCTTCGAGGGCCTGCGCGTGGCTTCCCTGCCCTCGCCAGCCTCTGCCGTGTGGGTCCTGGGAAATTGGCGCTTGATTGCATGAGCGGCCCTGGGCTCCAGTGCATTGGATCCTGCAGCACCGCTGTGGCCGTGGGAGGTGCTGGGGGCAGGGCTGACCCTGGGGCCTAGCTGGTTCCTCCCCGCCTGATGCCAGAGAAGGGAAGTGCTGAGCGTGTGAGGGGGTCAGTAGGGGAAGGGGGTGCAATGGGGTGGCCAGGAGCAGAGACCCCACCCCCCGAAGCACACACACTGGCCGCGTCTGAGGGGAAAGGAGCCCAGGGAGGTGGACGGGGCGGGCAGGGGTTGCCTGTTGCTGGCCTGGACGCCTGGGGGGCATCGTGCTGTCCTTGGGGCTGGCAGACTTCGGACCCCCAAAGCTCACAGCGCCAAACGTGATCCCCCACACCAGGCGGCGGCGGCTAGAACTGCGAGGGGAGGCAGCGGCTGCCCGGATGGGGAGGTGCTAGTCCTTTGACGAGGAGTTTGCACCTCATTCAAGTCCCCCACCTGGATCCCTGGTGAGGCATCTGGGGTCCAGCCTGGCAGGGGCCCCGGGTTTGCGTCTGTGGGGGTGTGGCCTCTGGGGGAGGACAGACCCTGGTGGGCACTGGTCACAGCTGAGCCGCCGTCAGGGCCACAGCCTTCACTTGCCTCAGGTCCCGGTTTCCGTACGTCACCCAGCGCCGTGTTTCTCCGCCAAGGCAGAGCCACGCCCCACCTGCGCGTTAATGCTGACTTATTACCGACTCTTCTCGAGTGAGAGGAATTCTCTCCAAATGCCCTTAGGCTTTCAGCTTCCAAATGAAATGAAATGGCTGATGAATCACTCAATCTCAATGTATTAGGAAAGATGTACCTATTTGCATCCGATGAGCAAAATGCACTTTTTTATTGATTTAAAAGTTGACTGAGGTGAACAAATCAGGGAAAATGGCTTTTTCATTTCCCTCTGAACAGCAAATTAAGCAACTTAAAAGAGCTTTGAATGAGTCAACAACAAAACGCCCCTAAATGTGGAAACGTGAAGGGCAAACATCTCAGCCTCGCTCTCGACGCTCACCGAGGACATAGCCTGCCTCCTGCCCTGGGAAGCTGGGGGCTGTGGAGGACCCCGGCCACGTGGACGTCCAGCCGCATCCCAAAGTCTCCAAGGGGAGAGGGGCCCCCAGCAAGCCTGTCTGGATTAGCCAAGATGAAGGGCTTCAGGAGTCATCAGAGATGGAACTGCCAGGCGCGATGGCTCAAGCCTGCCATCCTGACACTTTGGGAGGCCAAGGCGAGAGGATCACTTGAGCCCAAGAGTTCAAGGCCAGCCTGGGCCACACAGGGAGACCCCCATCTCTAAAAATATTTTTTAAAATTAGCCAGGTCTGATGGCACCTGTAGTCCCAGCTACTCGGGGGGCTGAGGTGGGAGGATCGCGTGAGCCCAGGCGTTAGAGGCTGCAGCAAGCCATGATCCTGCCACGGCATTCCAGCGACAGGTGAGAGAGATCCTGTCTAAAAAATACCTCACAACAACAGAGAGAGAGGGAGGGAGGAGCCTGCACGGGCTGAACTATTTTAGCGTCCTGGGGCTGCTGTAACGCAGGCTTACACCACCAGAAATTTATTCTCTCCCAGTTCTGGACACCACAAGTCCAGAAACAAGGTGTGGGCAGCGCCCAGCACTCTCCCTCTGGAGGCCCTGGGAGGATCCTTCCCTCCCCTTCAAGCTCTGGGGGCTCCACACCCCTGCTGCGGCCGACGCTCCAGGCCCTGCCTCTGTCTTCACAGGGCCTGCTCTGTGCCTCTGTCTCTGTTCTGCTCTGCTCTGCTCTTCACGGAGGAACACCAGTGACAGACTTGGGACCCAGCCTCAATCCAGGGTAACCTCACCCCAAGATCCTTAATTACATCTGCAAAGCCCCTATTTCCAAGGAAAGTTGCATTCGGAGGTTCCGGGTGGACATGAATTTTGGGGGCAGGACACCGTCCGGCCCAGTGCCAGGAGCCGCTATGGGCCGGGCCCTTTGACTCTTGCAAGCCTACGACGGCTACAGAGCTGCAAGGAGGAGGGCTTCCTAGAGGAGGTGGCCCAGCTCATCAGAAAACCAGCACGTCTTCCCCTTGGGTTCTGGGACCAGCGCTTTCAACGATAAATCCTTTGGGGCCAGGCTGATCCCAGCTGAGACCCTGCGGCGCGCCATGCCCGGCCTGGGGCGGAGGTGAGACAGGCCGCGCACCTCCAAGCTTTGACACGTCCTTCCTCCAAAGGGTGGAGGCTCCACAGGCCCCGCACGGTGAGTGCAGGTCGGGGGTGGGCCGTGGGGTTGCGGCCTGCAGTGTTCTCAGGAGGGCACGGGGCTGGGGGCAGCCGAGACGCGCTTCAGTGGTGAGTGGAGAAGCAGCTGGGGGTTTCCTCCGGCGCCAGAGAGAACTGGGTGATGAAGCCTGGGAGAGGCGTGGGGGGCCTGAAGCGCGCCCCGGTGCGAAGGCTGCGCGGTCGGATTCCAGCTTGGCGCCTGCAAAAGGTTGCGCTGCGCCGCCGGGGGAGGGAGGGTCGGAGGCTGCCGGGGGTTGGGGGATGAAGAGCGGGGGGCAGTTTAACGCAGCGAATCCACCGCGGAGGCAGGAACGGCAGGTGGTGCGATTCCCACCAGGACCTTTGCCATAGAAACCCCGGGTTTCTGAGGGGCTGGAGGCGCCGGAGACGTGTCCGCGGAATGGCGTGAACCTGCGGCCGCAGCGGTGGGTCCGGATGGAGATGGGCCGCCCGAGCGCACGCTGCACCGGCTGTTTCCTGCGCTTGGCTCCCGTAGCGGGGTCGGCCCTCGCCCCTGCATTTGGCGGACTTGATGCGGAGCCCGAGCGTGGCTGCTGGCCTGGGGCGGGGAGGGGCCCTCTAGATCGGGGGTCCCACGGCTGGGCTTGGGGAGCCCACTTGGCCTTCTCTGATTGGTCCGGAGTTGCAGGTGGGGCCGCCTCAGGAAGCTGCTGTACCTGCGGGAGCCCGGACCGTGCTGGGGGGACGCTGTGGTTTGACTTCTGGGGCTGGGGGCAGCACGGGTGGGTCGGGGTCTGTCTGGGTTGGGGTCCGCGGCCGCGTGGCGTCTGGCTTGGGGGTCCTCAGCCACATGCAATTTGGGTCAGGGTCGGGGTCTGCAGCTGCGTGGTGTCCGGCTCTCATGGCCCCCGTGTCTGGACTTCGCTCTCCAGCCATTTCCTCTGCATGTTTCCCTGGAACAGGACCTGGGAATCAGGGTGGTGGAGGTGGACACGCCCCAAAACCTGCCAGCCCTGGTCTGTGATGCCTGGATGGAGGGGCCACAGCCACGCTGGCTCCCAGCCTCTTCCCAGACACCCTGGCCCCTGGATGCAGCGTCCACCGTGGGGCGTGTGGTCCCTGAGCACCCCCCACACCCGCTCCGTGTGGCTCTGCATCCCTACCCAAACCTCGTGTGGAAATGGAGTCTGCAGTGTGGTGCTGGGGCCTGGTGGGGAGTGACTGGGTATCAGGGGGGGATTTCTCGTGAATGGCTTGGCCCCATCCCTCCTGGTGCTCTCCTCGAGGTGGTGAGTGGCCGTTTAAATGTGTCCGGCACCTGCTCTGTCTCTGGTTCCTGCTCTTGCCATGTGAGACGCCTGCTCCCGCTTCTGCCTTCCAGCAGATTTGGAAGCTTCCTGGAGCCTCTCCAGAGACAGAAGCAGCTATGTTTTCCGTACAGCCCGCAAAGCCTGAGCCAATTAAACTCTTTTCTCTATAAATTACCCAGTCTCGGGTATTTTTTTTTTGGTGGGGGGTGGGAGTGGACAGCGTCTCGCTCTGTCGCCCAGGCTGGAGTGCAGTGGCGCGATCTCTGCTCAGTGCACCCTCTGCCTTCCAGGTTGAAGCGATTCTCCTGCCTCAGCCTCCCAAGTAGCTGGGATTACAGGCATCCGCCATCACACCTGCTAATTTTTATATTTTTAGTAGAGACGGGGTTTTACCATGTTGGCCAGGCTGGTCTTGAACTCCTGACTTCATGATCCCCCCTACCCCGGCTTCCCACAGTGCTGGGATCACAGGCGTCAGCCACCGCGCCTGGTCGCGGGTATTTTCCAGCAGTGCAAGGAGAGACCATCACACCTGGTGAACGCTCCTGACGGCAGTAACTGAGGTGCACCTGGGGGTGCCTCTGCGGCAGACACACCTGAAGGTGGTTGGGGTTCCCAGCGAGGGAATCTGGGAGGAGCCAACCGGAGACCCAAGTCCTCTCTATGAGGAACATCTGAACCCTGGCTGTCCTGTGGAACCCGGGCAATGCTGAGGATTGAGACCCTTTGTTTTGGGCTCAATGGAGGCTGTGGGTGGAGGTTGTTGGGGGAGGATGGAGGCTGTGGGTGGAGGTTGTTGGGGGAGGATGGAGGCTGTGGGTGGAGGTTGTGGGCGAGGGTGCTAAGTGAAAACGCTGTAGGATAGGCGTGCTTCTTGCAGTGGTTGTGGTTTTTGCAGTGGTTGTGGTTTTGTGGTGGTTGTGGTTTTTGCGGTAGTTGTGATTGTGGGTTTTGCAGTGGTTGTGGTTTTTGAGATGTTTGTGGTTTTGCAGTGGTTGTGATTGTGGTTTTTGCACTGATTGTAGTTCTCCTGCCCCGACTGCTGCCACTGGACCCTCTCCCCCGTGTGTAGCCTCCGATAGGACCCCATGTCTGGATCCTGGCACTGGGTCTCCTCTGGCCTCATGAGACTGGTGCCGTCCCCACTGGAGCCGACAGGGGTTTGGCTCCTGGCTTCCTCCGTCTCTGGACGAGTCAGCAGCTGCTCCTGTGCAGGAACGCCCACGGCCTTTGGCATCACACGGGGTCTGGATCCTGGCTGTGACCCCTCCCCCAGTGACCTCCTGCGGGACTGATGGCCAGAGAGGGGGCCTGTCGGGCCTACAGCGCCCGTCCCACCATCAGCCACCCTGAGTTCTGGGCAGGAGTCCCCTCGCCTCGGTCCTACCCACCCAGAAGGATCCAGTGAGGCAACGCCCGCCTGGGATGCCGCAGAGGTCAAGCCCAGCACCGTGAGGCTTAGTGGCTGCTGGGAGCCATGGCAACCGGATGGTGGCTGGATGGACTCCGCAGGGACAGTCCTCAGACCCCTCTCCAGGGACCCCACCCTAGCTGTGACCTGTCCCACGGCACCTGTACTGTGACACCCTCTTTGCTGTCCATATGGCTATGAGGGCTGCCCTTTGCATGTCCATTCCCGAGTCCCAGCCCTACAGCAGCGATGGGCTCACCTGGCCCCTCTGTGGACGCTGCCTCTGTGGACACCGCCAGTGTCTGTACGGTGGGATGTTAATAGTCTCCGCGTCATGTGGCTGTTAATTTTGGAAGCTCGCCCCCTTCCTCCTCCCCCACTACGGTCCTGCCTTCACACCCCACTGCCTGAGTCAGCGCCCACAGCTGTACCGGATGCTGGGTTTGGCCCCAGCTGAAGGGCTGGTGTCCTGCATGCAGGCGGGGTCCTGGTAATGGGGCTGTACCATCTGTGTGAACGGCCTCGGCTGCTTCCCCCTGCCCTGCCCAGGCTGAGTCCACAGTCCCAGACAGCAGTGCCCCGAGAGCTGCCTGGCATACCCCGGGAAGAGGATGAATTTCGCCTTATGGGAGCCTTTGCCAGGAGTGGGGCTGCCTGGTGACCCCGTGAAGCACCTCCCAGGATGAACCAGGATGCTGCCAATGCTGAGGCTGGGCTGGGACTTCCAGGGCCTCATTGTCTGGGATGAGGTGGGCTCCAGCTGGGCTGTGGCAGGGACCGGGAGGAACCTGCGTCTGCCCTGATCTCCCTCCTCACGCCTGCAGAGCCCTCCCCTGACCGGACAGCAGGCTGTCACACCTGTAGAGCCCTCCCCTGACCGGACAGCAGGGTGTCACACCTGCAGAGCCCTCCCCTGACCGGACA
Source organism: Macaca nemestrina (assembly GCF_043159975.1). Classification (NCBI taxonomy): domain Eukaryota; kingdom Metazoa; phylum Chordata; class Mammalia; order Primates; family Cercopithecidae; genus Macaca; species Macaca nemestrina. The sequence goes on from NC_092142.1 coordinate 1,466,973, forward strand.
GCAGGGTGTCACACCTGCAGAGCCCTCCCCTGACCGGACAGCAGGGTGTCACACCTGCAGAGCCCCTCCCCTGACCGGACAGCAGGGTGTCACACCTGCAGAGCCCCTCCCCTGACCGGACAGCAGGGTGTCACACCTGCAGAGCCCTCCCCTGACCGGACAGCAGGGTGTCACACCTGCAGAGCCCCTCCCCTGACCGGACAGCAGGGTGTCACACCTGCAGAGCCCCTCCCCTGACTGGACAGCAGGGTGTCACACCTGCAGAGCCCCTCCCCTGACTGGACAGCAGGGTGTCACACCTGCAGAGCCCCTCCCCTGACTGGACAGCAGGATGTCACACCTGCAGAGCCCTCCCCGACCGGACAGCAGGGTGTCCTGGGTGGGACCCGGCCCGAGCATCCAGAAACTCAGCTCCAAGTCAAGACTCTTACCCTCTCTGAGCCTCAGTTTCCGCATTTTCAAATGATGCCCAGGAGAGCAGGACCCACCCCCCAGCTGGGCCTATCAGAGTGCTGGCACAGGCCTGAGGCCTCTCTTGGGTGGTATAACCCACTGCCCTAGCCCAGGTGGGACCGGGGGGGCCCCATGATCCCCCAGGAGTGTGGGGATCTCGTGTGGGGGTCTCTCACCAGCTCCAGACGCCAAGTTTCCAGGGCATATTCACTCAAATTCCTCACCCTCACCTTCCCCCCAGTGCAGGCCTGGCTGTGGCCACTACCTGGGGCTGGGAGGGGGCAGGTCTTTGGTACCTGCTCTGTCCCTGGCATCTGGACCAGCGCCCAGCACAGTGACGTCCCTTAAGCCCGTGCGAGGTGAGGGCCTCAGCACTGCCCCCGCCTCCCATCCTGAAGGCTGGGGTAGCCTGGGAAGCTGCATTTTAATGAGTACGCCATTTTAACAGAGTGCCCACTGAGGCCTGAGACCACGGCCAGGAGGGTCAGCCACCCCCAGGACCCCAGGGGCGGGGCTCAGGCCCCTGCAGAAGGCCCCATCCTTGAAACCCTTCGAGGGTCTCCCTGCTTCTCGCTGGACTCCGGGCCACACTCTGCCCTTGGCAGCTGCAGCCTGCACCTCACTCCAGACGCCTTAGTGGGAAGCCCCTGCTGCCGGGTCCCCAGGCTGGAATCCGCAGGACTTTGGGGCACCCTGTGCTCTTGGGGACGCTGTGCGGTGGTTCCCTGAGGAGGTCAGACACCAGGACACCGTCACAGCCCGGTCCCGGCGACACATGCCTGCAGCATCTGCACCAGCGTCTTTCTTCTCCTGTCGGGAGGCTGGTGACCTGCTGTGCTGCCCCCGTGGGGGCTGACCTCTGACCTCCCATCCGGCGGGCTGTGCTGCAGCAGCCAGGACCGGGAGGTGCACGTGGACCCGTGTTTATTGGAATCCTGCTGTGATCAGACCCGGGGATGATGTTGAGACCCGCCAGGCCCCGTGGCCTCCTGTGAGCATCCATAGGCGGTTGGGGGCAGCAGGCGGTGGAACAAGTGTGGGGCGGCCAGGGCTTCTCGGAGGGAGGGTGGCTTGAGCTGCCGGAGGAGTTACCTGCAGAAAGGGAGGTGGGTGCACCAGGCAGGGGGGCAGCCAGGGCAAAGGCCTGGTGCTCAGAGGGTCACGGGGGCAGGGGAGCCCTTTGGAGGAGTGGAGGGAGGGCCCTGTTGGCTGCAGGACAGAGCGCCCCACACTCCTCCTGGCCACCATCCCCAGGGCCTGGCCCAGTCCGGGGACAAAGATGAGAGGCCTCTGGCGTGTTCCAGGTGAGCTGGAGTCAGCCTCTGTCGCTTTTGAATAATTACAGGGGAGCCTGAGCACAGTGACCAGGCCTCTGCCTGGTGTGGGAGGGGCACGGCCTTGTGTCCGGGAGCTGCTGGCCTCAGCTTCAGGAAAGGGGGTGTCATGGGCAGTGGGACAGGTCACAGCTAGGATGGGGTCCCTGGAGAGGGGTGTGTGGACCATCCCTGCGGAGTCCATCCAGCCACCATCCGGTTGCCATGGCTCCCAGCGGTCACTAATCCTCACGGTGCTGGGCTGGACCTCTGCAGCGTCCCAGGCGGGCGTCACCTCATTTGATCCTCCTGGGGTGGGTGGGATTGAGGCCAGGGGACTCCTGCCCAGAACTCAGGGTGACTGATGGCAGGAGGGGCAGCACGGGGCCGACAGGTCCCCTCTCTGGCCATCAGGCCCCCAGGAGGGCCCAGGAGCTTGGGGGTGGAGGGTGTCCCGGCTTGATGTTGGGGATGTGAGTAAATCCAGCACCCGCAGGGCTGAGCTCCCACTGGGCGCTGGGCCCTGACTCTCACACGGGACCCTGCACCCCTGGGCCACCCAGCGATTCCAGAACAGTGGGACCCCAGAGGCTTCTCAGGGAGCCCCAGAACATGATGGATGGGGGCCCAGGTACAAGGTGGCGGGAGCTGGAGGAACACAGCCAGGAACTGAGGCAAGAACTTCGAGGATGGCAGGATGGCGGGAGGAGGCTGAGGGGAGGGGCAGCAGATGAGATGGGGGAGGAGTTGGGGCCACAAAGAGGTTCTCAGAGGATCTGCCTCGGAAAGCTACTGCTGGCAGGGGTTGGGGGATGGAGCCCAGGTACCTCTAGAGAGGATGGAAAGGCTTATGGGGAGGATTCTGCCAGGGGCCCTGGGCCCAGCCTGCAGCCTCCCCTGAGGGTCTGGCCATGGCCGCAGGCTGGGCAGGAGGGGAGGGGACCTTGGGGCTGGGTGCCGTGGTCCTCTAAGCACTCTTGCTTGATGATAAAGGCAATACATCCTCCTTGTAGAACAAGTAGAAACAGTGAAAAGCTTAAAGGTGCGAACGTGGTCCCGGTACCCGGCCTTCCGTGGGAGCTGCTGGTGCCTCTTCAACATGAGCCTGGCCAGTGGGAGCTGACTCACCTCTGAACAGAGGGCAGGCGGCTGTTCCCACCTCCCTCAGAGAGGGGCCCGGGGCCTTCAGAGTTCTGTTGTCACCTGGGGGCCCCTCACTTCGGTCAGTGGCGGGGCTCCCTGAGTCAGGGCGGGGCAGGGGAGGGGGCTGGGGGACCTCCTGGAGGGAAAATGTCCGGTGATCCGCAGCCTCCGTGCTCAGCGGAACGAGGCGCTCAATCCTGCTTGTTACCATCAGCGGCGCTCACGAGAGGCTCCACGGACTGGGGGATCAGCATCCCGGGAGCTTGTCACGAATGCAGATTCCCAGGCCCTGACTGCCTGGGGAGTCGGGGGCCCAGCTCGAGGCCCAGGAATCTTCTTTGAGGACCCAGGTGACTCCGCCGCCTGCTTGAGAACCCCACCTTAGGTGAGGGACTAAGGTGTACCCATGGATTCATTTCAGTGGAAATAAAAGTAACAACTTAGCGGGTACCTTTAGACTGTATTTAAATACGTGTAGGATCCACAAATAAGCCATGGTTAAAACCCATATGGACTGTCCTGGAAATCCCACCACCACGGACCCCCTCTCGCTGGGGCTGCCTGCCGCCCCGCCAGCCTCCACCCACCCACTTCTCTCCGCAATCCCAGCCCACGCCTCAGAGACGCCTGCAGAGCCCCTGACCCTCTCCCCTTAGCAAGGACCCTCCACCCTCTTGAGACTCTCCAGGAGGGACCCCCTGGCCGCCTGCTGGCGGCAGGACCCCTACCCCAAGCTGGGGTCTACCTCAGAGCAGACAGCAAGAAAATAGGGTGGGGGCGCAGACGACCATGGGGTCACTGCCAGTGGGAGCAGGGCTGTGGGCCAGTCCGCGAGGGTTCTGGGAGGCCAGACGTGGGAGCCGGGAGTGGGGCAGGTGAAGCGGCCCCGCCCCGCCCCCACCCGACACTGGACCCGCCCCCACCCCGCCCCGCCCCGCCTCCCCGCCCCCCCCCCGCCCCCTCCCAGCCGGTGCCCGAGAGCCCAGAGCCAGCGCCTCGCGGACATCGGGGCTCCCCTGGCCAGAGGGCGCCGCCGCCCAGGTGAGTGCCGCCCGCCCCCGTCCCCTTCCCGCGCGGGCGCCCCCCGCCCTCTGCTGTTGTCCCCGCTGGGGGTCTCACCCTGTGTGCGCAGCCCCAGCCCGGGGTCCTGCCGTGCGCCCCCAGCCTGCTGCGTGCACTGTCCCCCGAGCGCCCTCCGCACACCGCGGGGCTCTCCTGCTGCCGCCCGCCGGGGGTCTCTCCCCTCCCGCTCCATCCACTCCCAGCAGCTGCATCCCTCCCATCTCCTGCCCCGCCCGCCACAACTCACCGTCTGCAGGCGGCCGGTCTGCCAGGGTCAGCCCAGAAGCCACAGGGGACCCAGATGGCCCCACTCTGCCCACCGTGCCGCTCCCGGCAGCACCTCGCCACGACGGGGGCCACAGCGGGGCTGGCCCCTAGAGCTGGAGGAGGGTGGGTAGGGCTGGGGAGGGCTCGGAGCCTGGGGTGGAGGCTGGGAGTGGCACTCAAGCCACAAGGAGCCACTGGGCCACGGAAGGAAAGTCCCAGGGTGCCCATGGCACCCAGCGAGGGGAGGATCCACAATTTGCGTACGGGGGAGGCAACTAGTGCCTACGCCCAGCTGGGTCCGTGAGCTCCTGGAGGGCAGCAGGCAGAGGCCAGCGCCCAGGGGCCCTGTGACTTGGCACCCACGGATGGGTTCCCTGAGACCCAGGACTAGGGAGGCTGCGGTGCCACTCCGCCCACTGCGAACACAGCCCCCTCCTGTCCAAGGCACCGTGTGTGCCTGGAATCCTCCCGGTGTCTTCACCCTCCCCAGAAAAGAGAACATGCCCCTGGGGTGTGTGCCCTTGGCCCTCTACCCGCACCCCAGACTCGCCCACGTGCCCGACCCGCTGTCCCGGCCTGCCAGCCTGCCTGGGGCCCTCTCGAGGGCGAGACTGGAGTGCATGCTGACAGAAGCTGGGGATGGTTCCATCGAGGCTGCGCTGTTTCTTCTTCTTCTTTTTTTTTTTTTTTTTTTTTTTTTGAGACGGAGTCTCGCTGTGTCTCCCAGGCTGGAGTGCAGTGGCGTGATCTCAGCTCACTGCAAGCTCCGCCTCCTGGGTTCACGCCATTCTCCGGCCTCAGCCTCCCGAGTAGCTGGGACTACAGGCGCTGCCACCTCGCCCGGCTATTTTTTGTATTTCTTAGTAGAGACGGGGTTTCACCGTGTTAGCCAGGATGGTCTCGATCTCCTGACCTCGTGATCCGCCCATCTCGGCCTCCCAAAGTGCTGGGATTACAGGCTTGAGCCACCGCGCCCGGCCGAGGCTGCGCTGTTTCTGAAGGGAGCGATTCTGGGCGATGTGGGTGGGGACTGCCAGAGCCTCCTGGGCAGAAACTGGTCGAAGGCACCAAGGACAGGGGCCCAGCGTCGATTTCCAGGGCAAGACCCAGCGGCGCTCCGAGGAGGTGCCTGGTGTGGAGGGTGGCCTGAGAAGCACTCGCAGGATCCCTGCTGCTGCTGCTCCAGGCTGGCCCACACCTGCCTCAGTTTCCCCATCCTGGGGAGGGTATGTGCCCCTGGCCACAGGCTGCCACAGGGGCAGATGGCGTGTATGTGGGGCACAGGCGGAGGTGCCATTGGCTGCACTCACAGAGCTGGACCCCAAGGGGGAAGGGGCCTGCCACCAGCCTACGCTTACGACAGAGGAAACAGCTCAGAATGCTCGTTCTGGGAGCACAGGCTTGGCTCGGGGGACTTTGGAAGGGCTGGAGCCTGTAGTCTTAGCTAGGGTGTCCCCCCACGTTTGCTCCCACCCAGCACACATTGGAGGAGCTCGGGGGGGAGGTCTGCAGCCTCTCCAGGGTGGGACGTGGGCCCCAGCCGTGCGAGCCACTGCCTCCCTGAGCGGCAGGTTCCGCAGCCCCTCCAAGCTGCAGCTGCGTCGCTGCCCCCCGTGAAGGACCCAGCTCCCCAACCTCGTGCTGGGCTAGCCTGCAAGGGGTTGGCTGGCACAGGCTAGCCCTCCGCCTAGTCATGGAGGACTTGGCGCTGAGGCCCCATCTCTGGTCGCAGGCGTCTGTGAAGACTCTGCCCCCTTCTCCGAGGAGCCAGCGGCCTACTGGATGCTGGGGAGATGCTGGGCTGCTTAGGGCAGCTTGTGGGAGCAATCATTGAGCGCCCAGTGTATGCCTGACACTACACGCAGCACCCTGCACACAGAAGCTCACTCAGGTGCATCTGCTCAGCGACCCTACGGTTTGCAGGAGCTGCCTAGAAGCTGGGCTCGGAGAAGCCCGTGACTTACCCCAGACTACGCAGCCCATGTGGAGGGTGGGCGGGGGCTGGAGTCTCTCCCAGTGCCATGTCAGGCTGCATGCTGGGTGAGCAGATCCCTTCCTGGCCAAGGGCTGGGGATCAGAAAGCTCCCAACACTGCCCCCCACCAGTGAATCCCCCCGCCCACAAGGGACAGGGCAACCAGGACAGTTTCCCGGTGAGTGCATAATTTTATGATTCAGAAGATTACTGCTTCCAAATAATGGCTCTTGCAGAATTATGTTCCAAGAGTCAGGTACAGCAATAATGGTCTATTTTTGTTCTTTGCTGCTCTGAAGTCTAACTCTGGAGTTGGAGCACTGGGGGCCGCAGAGCGGGGGACCTGGCAGCCTGTGGAGCCCCTCGCTGGGCTCTGGTCATGGGAGTGGCCTTGGAGGAGCCCTGAGTGCCTCCTCTGAAGCTATGAAGCTACAAAGACAGGGGTTTGACTTTAGCTGCTTGGGAGGCTGAGGCAGGAGGATCGCTTGAGCACAGGAGGTCGAGGCTGCAGTGAGCTGTGATCGCACCACTGCACTCCAGCTCGGGCAACAGAGCGAGACCCCATCTCAAAAACAAAAAATCAAACAGGCATTTGGGAACCACATGTGCTGGGGACCAAGGGCCTGTGTAGGAGATGGACCAGAGCCCGGCAGCCGCCCTCTCCCTGCCCCAGCGTCGGCGGCTCCTCTGTCGGCTCCACCTGACCTCCTTGGTATGGAGGAATGGGCCGGAAGTGCCTCCCCCGGGAGGGCTGCAGCTCAGAGGCCTCTGCAGCTGGGTCGCTGTCCCGTCCGTCTGGACTCCTACGCAGCCTGCGGGCTGTCTCCAGACCACTGTCCTTCTGGAATGCATGCTCCACAGGCAGCCAGAGGAAGCTGTAAACATGGCGTGTTGGTGTTCTGTGCTGGTCCCTGGAGAGCGGAGAGCCACAGGCCCACTGCTGCCCATGGGAGCTCGCTTGCCAGGAGGCCCCTGTCTGAGTCTCCCAGGAGAGGCCTTGATCCGGGTCAGGAGCAGACGCAGCTGGAGGCTCCATCCCAACCCCAGCCCAGGAGCATCTGCAGCAGCAGCTCCAGCAAAACAGAAAATGACTTTTCCATCCTGGCTGGGCAGTGCTCCACTGGGTTGGGGTTCTAGGGTGGCAGTGCCCTGTCTCCTCTCCCTCTCCCTCTCCCTCTCCCTCTCCCCTCCCTCTCCCTCCCTCACCCCTCCCCCTCCCATCTCCCTCTCCCTCCCCCTCCCCTCCCCCTCCCCCTCCCTCCCTCTCCCTCCCCCTCCCCTCTCCCTCTCCCTCCCCCTCCCCCCTCCCTCCCTCTCCCTCCCCCTCCCCTCTCCCTCTCCCTCCCCCTCCCCTCTCCCTCCCCCTCACCCTCCCCTCTCCCTCCCTCTCCCTCCCCCTCCCCTCTCCCTCTCCCTCCCCCTCCCCCTCCCCTCCCTCTCTCCCTCTCCCTCTCTCTCTCCCTCCCCCTCCCCTCCCCTCTCCCTCCCTCTTTCCTTCTCCCTTCCCCCTCCTCCCTCCCCTTCCCTGTCTCTCCCTCCCTTCCCCCTCCCCCTACCCCTTCCTCTCTCTCTCCCTCCCTCCCTCCAACACCCTGTCTTTCTCTCTCCCTCCCCACCACCCCTCTTCTCCCACCCCCTGGGGTCTGCATGGAGGCCCCTGCTCCCTTCCTGCTAAGGATTCTGCTGCCTGTGGGAATCCATCCTGTCTGTCTGGCTGGCGTCTCTCAGGGCTGCTCCTGCCCAGATGCCGCAGCTTGTCAGGGATGCTCTTTCATTCCTTTATGCTGCGTGGGACAGGTGCGCTCAGAGATGAGACCCTGTCGCCAGTCTGGGGGAGCCCAGCCAGGCTCTCCCTCTGCCGGGACCCTGCTTCAGCGAACCTTTCAACCGTCTTCCCATTCACCAATTCTCTCCTCAGCCGTGTCCACACGGGAGTTGGTTCTGACCACTTTTGTAGTGGTTTTTTTTTTCCACCTAAATGATTGTATTTTTTACATCCAAGATTTGTAATTTTTAAAAATAGATGCCTGTTCATTTTACTTCTTCTTAGACAGAAGCTAAATGTATTTCCTAACATTTTATCCTTGCCTTCTCTGTGGATCCTGCACGGGTTTAAACATAGCCTAAGTGTACCTGTTAGCTTCTTATTTTTATCTCCCCTGAGATGAATCCACGGTCCGCTGGCCCTGCTGGTTTTCTGAGTCGTATTTCTTAGTGTGTTTATGCCACATGAGCTTGGGGACGTTGGTTTCTAGGTTTGTTGGGGACGGAGGGTTTTCTCTCTGTGGCTGTCAGCCTTGTGTTCTGGGCTCTCCTGTCCCCAGCTCTCCTTTCCTTGTCTACCAGATTTCAGTGGCCTTGGCCCAGCCCTGCAGCCCCCAACCAGGACTGTGGACTTTCTTGGCAGCTGCTGGGGTTGTCTTGTGCTCTGAGGTGCCTCGGGGGTCACGGCCGGTCAGCTGAGCAGGCCCGGGGTTCCAGACGGCACATGCTGGAGTCACCACGGCCGGCTCCACCCCTGCTCAGGCCAGGGTCCCCCAGGGATGGGCCTGTCCCTGGTCTGGATCCTGGGGGGCACTTTGCTTCTCTACTGGCCACCCCCAGAGCCACACAGCTCCAGGGTCAACCTGAATGTCCGGTCTTCCTCCACCTCACTTGTCAGGGGAGGCATTGATCTTATTTTTGAGACAGGGTTTTGCTCTGTTCCCCAGACTGGCTGCAGTGATGCAGTCACAGCTCACTGCAGCCTTGACCTCCTGGGCTCAAATGATCCTCCCGACTCAGCCTCCCCAGTGACTGGGACTACAGGCGTGTGCCACCACACTTGGCTAATTTTTGTATTTTTTGTAGAGATGGGGTCTCACCATGTTGCCCAGGCTGGTCTCGAACTCCTGACCTCAGGTGATCCACCCGCCTCGGCCTCCCACAGCGCTGGGGTGACAGGTCTGAGCCACCGCACCCAGCCAGAGTATCATTTTTATGAATTATTTCACACATGCAGAAAAATACAAAAACAATGTACGAGGTACACACGTGCCCATGGCCTTGAACCCACAGACATCGCCATTCCCAGTCCACCCTTCTCCCCGGCTGAAGCCTTCCCTCCCTCCCCTGCCCCAGTCTCCCCTGTTCTCTCTCTGGGCCACGTCGGGGGCTTCCAGGGCCCGGGAGGGGGCTCAAAGCTCCAATGGGACTGGGCAGTGTCAGGCAGCTGGAGCCCCCAGACGCTGTGCCTCTAACCCACCCACGCCCCCCACCGCGGCTTCTCCCCGCAGCCCCCATCCCCAGTCCCCCCTCCTTTGCCCTGTGCGACTCCTGGGGCTCCGTGTGGCTGCTCTGTGTGGTTTGTGTGTTTGCCTCTCTGCAGCCGCCCCGTGGGGAGGGGCGGTGTCTGCCTGGCCCTGTGCTGTGCCCCCGCCTGGGTTTAGAGATGTCTGTCATTGCTGTGGGGGTGACGGTCCCTGCGCTGGCCTGGCGAGAGGCCCGGCGGCCGATGGGCAGGGTCTACCGCAGTGAAAGCCCCTCAAGCCTGTGGTGGCAGCACCCCATCCAGCCACTTCTTGGGTCGACCTAGCCAGGCGCCATTCATCCCAGGCGGGCAGGGGGCCATTCACCAGCCCCGTCCTTCTCCACTGCCGCCTCTCCCTGTGTGTCCCGGGAGGTGCCGCCCGCTGGGCCTCGGCCCCTTACCTGGGAGACGAGGGCAGCAGCACCACAGGGCAGGCTCCGAGGGGCTTCAGGGAGACGCAGGTGCTGGCCTCAGACTCCAGGACGCTGCAGCCAGGCCAGGCGCCATCTGGGTGCAGGGGCGGCCACAGGGCAGCCGTCGCCGTATCGACAGCAGCTGTCCGTCTGGGTTCCCGGGGCCACCTGCCCACTGCTCCTTCCTCTCCTGGCTTGTTTTCCAAACAATTTACTTAATGTGATTCCTGGCCGAGCTGAACATGACTAATCGTGTTTACCCGGTGATCCCGCGCCTCCCGGCAGGCGGGGCTGGGGCCGGGCTGGGGCCCCGAGGAAGGAATGCCTGCATGTGCCGGTTCAGGGACTCACCACCCCGGCGTCCTCCCTTCTTCTCTTGCAGAGCCCGACGTGCCCCCGGGCTGCCGCCATGGAACCCCTGTTCCCAGCTTCCACGCCCAGCTGGAACGCCTCCTCCCCGGGGGCTGCCTCCGGAGGTGGCGACAACAGGACGCTGGTGGGGCCGGCGCCCTCGGCGGGGGCCCGGGCAGTGCTGGTGCCCGTGCTGTACCTGCTGGTGTGCGCGGCTGGGCTGGGCGGGAACACGCTGGTCATCTACGTGGTGCTGCGTTTCGCCAAGATGAAGACGGTCACCAACATCTACATCCTCAACCTGGCAGTGGCCGACGTCCTCTACATGCTGGGGCTGCCCTTCCTGGCCACGCAGAACGCCGCGTCCTTCTGGCCCTTCGGCCCCATCCTGTGCCGCCTGGTCATGACGCTGGACGGCGTCAACCAGTTCACCAGTGTCTTCTGCCTGACGGTCATGAGTGTGGACCGCTACCTGGCCGTGGTGCATCCGCTGAGCTCCGCCCGCTGGCGCCGCCCACGTGTGGCCAAGCTGGCGAGCGCCGCGGCCTGGGCCCTGTCTCTGTGCATGTCGCTGCCGCTCCTCGTGTTCGCAGACGTGCAGGAGGGCGGCACTTGCAACGCCAGCTGGCCGGAGCCCGTGGGGCTGTGGGGTGCCGTCTTCATCATCTACACGGCCGTGCTGGGCTTCTTCGGGCCGCTGCTGGTCATCTGCCTGTGCTACCTGCTCATCGTGGTGAAGGTGAGGGCGGCGGCCGTGCGCGTGGGCTGCGTGCGGCGGCGCTCGGAGCGGAAGGTGACGCGCATGGTGTTGGTGGTGGTGCTGGTGTTCGCGGGATGCTGGCTGCCCTTCTTCACCGTCAACATCGTCAACCTGGCCGTGGCACTGCCCCAGGAGCCCGCCTCCGCCGGCCTCTACTTCTTCGTGGTCATCCTCTCCTACGCCAACAGCTGCGCCAACCCCGTCCTCTACGGCTTCCTCTCTGACAACTTCCGCCAGAGCTTCCAGAAGGTTCTGTGCCTCCGCAAGGGCTCCGGCGCCAAGGACGCTGACGCCATGGAGCCGCGGCCAGATAGGAGCCGGCAGCAGCAGGAGGCCATGCCGCCCACGCACGGCGCCGAAGCCAATGGGCTTATGCAGACCAGCAAGCTGTGAGGGCCCCGGCGGGGGATGGGCGGCCCTGCGTCACCCCCAGGTGCACTGCAGTGACCCCCACCCGTGACCTGCCAGTCAGGATGCTGCCCGGCGGTGGTGTGAGGACAGAGCTGGCTGAGGCCAGGCTGGGGTGGACACAGGGCAGAAGGCGCCCCACAGTACCCCCACCCCCTCCAGCCGTCTGCCACATGGCGGGGCTCCCGGGAGGTGGGGGGCTTGGCCGTGCCTTGAAAGTGCTCAGGGCTGCCTCACCCTCCGTCCGGCCCCAGCCCATGCCGGCTTTCCCTCTGGGGAGCGACTTTTCCAGAAGGCCGGCCAGGCGAGAGGGTCTTCCTGACTGCAGGGACTGACCTGCCCGGCCCACCAGCTACTGTGCCCTCGAGTCAGCTCCGAGCCACCTGGTCCACGTCCGGGGCTGCTCTGCTAAATTTAAAGGCACCCGAAAGTGCTTGACGCAGGTCCCCTGGAGTCCCTGGCTGCAGCCCCAGCCCCTCGCTTGCCCTGCGCTGTGTGGACTCTGGGGACACGGATGTAAGGGGAGTGTGGCTGGGCAGCCACCGGTCAGCCAGGGTCACGCCCGTCCTGGGGGCCCCACCCTGCTGCCCGACACCCCCCACAGGACTCTGCGGGTGGCAGTTGCTGTCTCAGAGAGGGGAGCGGGGGGGCTTGGGAGTTGGCCCAGCCAGGGGCGAGGTGGGGAGGCGGCCGGTGCAGAGGAGAGCCGGGGGCTGAGGCTGGGGTGGAGGCTCCGGCCCTCCAGGCTTCGGGGGGTGCAGGTGGTTGTGCTGTGCTGGGATTGGCTCTGTCTGGAGGGGTCCAGTGCAGGTTGTGTCTGGGGGCACTAGGGAGAGGGGCTCCTGCTGGAGGAGGACCTCAGAGTCTCGGGGGGCTCTTGAGGGAGGGTGGTGAGGATGGGGAACTTGCAGCTGTCTCTTCTGCTTTGGGACAGGGACTCTGGCCCGGGAGAGGGAACCGGGACAGAAGCAGATGCCAGTCATCCAGGCGCAGTGGGGAGCTGCTCCCCAGGCCACAGCAGACAGCACTGCTGAGAGATGGCGGACGCGTGGGTGACGCAAATGGCAGGCCCTGGGAATCCTGCTACCCCCCACCTAGAATTGTCCCACCTCCCCCACCCCAAACGCCAGCTTCTCCTGGCGCCCCAGGCCCAGAATGTGGGCCCGGAGAGACTTGCTGGGGTCTCTGGGCCACCTTGGCCTCACTCTGAGGCTGGAAGGAGAAGGACCAGGGTGCGGCATCACTCGGCCCCAGGGACCCCACTGCCCTGCCCAGCACTGGCCCCGACCCGCGCTCCTGCCGTCTGCTCAGAGCGGGACCTCGTCCTCCCGGAGGGTGCAGGGTGCGGCTGAGTGGGCACAGATCCTGGCTGGAGAAAGGCCCAGGCGGAGGCCAGGCCTGGGAAACATCTGAGCGATGAGGACACGCGTGTTTGACAACTGCTCCCCTGAATAAACACGAGGATACATGTTTGATCCTTTCCCGAGCAAATATTGTCCCTGGAGCCGAACGCAGCCAGCACAGACCAGAGCGAGTGGAGCCTGGGGTCCCCCGAGGCCCAACACAGGGCCCAGCCCCCGGCCCCAGCCCTGCTGAGCCAGACAAGGCCGGGCTGGGAGCAGCCAAATGCCCAGCAGGAAGCGGGAGGCGCGGAATTAGTGAAGAGGGTGAAAGTGATGGAAGCTGCCTGGGGTCTTAGGCTGGAGCTGCCCCTCACGGCTTCTCGACAGCTCTGGGCGGGGCAGGGTGGGCCTCCTGCAGGGGGTCCACAAAGCTCTGCCTCCTGAGTCACCAAAGAGGGGTGCAGCCAGGGTGCACTGGGGGAAACTGAGGCCCATTCACACCGCAGCACTCCCCCCGACCTGCCTCTCCAGGGATTTGGGTGCCACGTTCATCGGCTCAGAAGGCTTTGGGGACTGAGCAGATGGCTCGGAAATCCCTGCCAAGATCAATTCCTCCAATTGATTTGATGCCAGGCGCTCTCCCCACAGGGCCGGCAGCTACGTGGGGCTGACAGAGGCGCCAGAGCCCTCACTCCTGAGTGAAGATGCCCTTGATCCCCAGCCCATTTGGCCCGGCCGGCAAGCCTTGGGCCACGCTGCTCCCCGCCTCCTCCAGCCTGAAGCCCCCAGGACCCCAGTTCCTGTCCATCCCAGGACCCAGCCTCACAGCCCTGCTGAGCTCCCTGGTCTTGTCCCAGCCACACCCAGCTCATGTCTGTGCCTTCGGTCACAGCCTTGTCCCTGTCAGGTGCACACCCTCCCACAAACCAAACCTGCTGTGCATAGCCTCCTCTTCCCAGACCCCAGGACCCCGCTACGCTGACCCTCTGGGAACAGTGGGCTCGTGATGGCGGCCCCACAGCTGGGCCTGGGACTTACCCTGACTGCCTGGGCTGGCTGAGCCCTGAACACGTGTCTCCACTGGACAAACACATCTGCAGGACACCAGCACGGGGCTGGGTCGAGGGATCAAGGTAGAGCTGGAACAGCATTCCAGGCAGAGGGAACAGCCTATGGGAAGGCTCAGAGGCAAAGGGGCACAGGGTTAGCTGTGGGGGCCAAGTCAGAGAGAGGAGCAGATTCAGGTCCCCCAAGTTCTGCCCCACGCTGCCCCAGGGAAGGACGCAGCTGCACTCACTCCAGCTTGAGAGAGGAGACTGGATGAGAGGCGGGAAGAGGCACACGCAGGGAGTGTGTGGAGGCTGTGAGTCGTCCAGTAGAACACACAGCGGCCTGGCCCAGGGCCGAGGCCCCAGGGGTGCTCACGAGGCAGAGGCAGCCCCTGGCCAGGCCCGGAGAAGGGAGCAGTGGCAACTGGCTGGTTCCAGCTTGGAGCATGTGGGAGGACGAGACCTCAGGGTCTGATGGCCTCAGTGGGCTGAGAGGGCTGAGATGTCTGGGGAGGTCCCAGACAGCCCATGGACCAGGCTGGACAGAGCCAGGGGAAGGGGACAAAGCCTGGATGCCCCCAGGGCACCAGCATGAAAGGCCCATTGGGGTCAGGTGAGGGTCTGGAAGGAGCAGGGGCCCTGGGCCCGTACCTCCTCACCTGCTGGGGCAGTGGGGGCCTGTGGTGGCAGGGGCCGCAGAGCCGAGACCCCTTGCAGGCCACCCAAGAGCCCGGTGGGGGGCATGGCGCAGAGCAAACATCCTGGGCGGGGTGGCTTCCCGGCCTGTGCACATCACTGGGTTTTATTGGCTCTGGGCTCCAGCGACTCCAGTGACCTTGCTCAGGAAACACGCCCGGGGCAGGACAAGGAGGGCGGGAGGGATCTGTTCGCCTGGCAGAGCGGGTGTGGGGAAGGCGGGGCGAAGGCAAAGCAGCCCCCTCAGGCAGGGGGCGGTGTCGTTAGCCCCACAGTGAGGGAAACAGCGGCAGGCAGACCCTCGTCCCAGCCCACCCCCATCAGTAGGGGCGCCCTGGGGCAGGACATGGGGGTCTGTGGAGGGACCTGGAAGGCCTCCTGGGGAGGGAAGGGGGCAGAGGCGACCGTCAGCCATGTGGGGCCCCCAGAAGCAGCCATTGGCCCAGAGCCCTGGGGAAGCCGTTTCCTCCCACCAGATGAGACCCTGAGAGAGTGGGTGGGGTGGGATGGGGAGTGGGACCAGCCGTGGGATCTCGGGGAGGCTGGCTAGGGGAAGGCTGCCCCTAGGACGGACCCCTCTGCCCATCCAAGGCCAGGTATTAGCAGCATGACCAACCCCATGGGTGCAGCAGAGGCTGGCACTGGCCACACTGCCCCATGGAGACCTGCAGCCACCTCAGGCTCTGCACTCCCGTGGGTAGCAGGAGCTGCCCAGGGCCCCTGGCAGGCTATTAGGTGGAGTCAACCTCCTGGGTTCATTCTCCTCTGTCCCCACCCCGTCTTGGCCACAGCAGCCCCTGCCTCTGGCTACGTCTCCCTCCTTACTCCTAACCCCACGTCCACTTCCAGCCCCATTTTATCCCAAACACAAATCTTTTCATGTTCCTCTGCTGCTCACGGGCCCTCTGTGGTTCCCACTCCTCACCCCATGCTTCCCAGCGCCCTGTCCCTGTCCTGGGAAATGGGCGTCATCACATAGTGTGGCTTGAGGAGGGCTCACGAGGACACCATCGGGGCCAGGTGCAGTGGTTCACGCCTATAATCCCAGCAACTGCTGAGGCTGAGGCGGGCAGATAGCTTGAGCTCAAGGGTTTGAGGTCAGCCTGGGCAACATAGTAAGACGCCATCTCTACACAATCTACAAAAATTAGCTAGTGGTGGAGGTGCATGCCTGTCATCTCAGGTACTGCCTGAGGCAGGAGGATTGCCTGAGCCTGGGAGGCGGAGGCTTCAGTGAGCTCTGATCGTGCCACTGCACTGCAGCAAGACCCTGTCTCAAAGAAAAAAAAGGCCCTTTGTGAAGTGAGGGGGTGCAGTGCCCCGGCTGACACCTTGCCTTTATCAGCCTCAAGGTGCAAGGTTTGGGGCAGGGTCATCAGAACCCGGAGATGAAATGGCTGGGAGAGGAGAGGTTACCTGTGGAGCAGAGACAGGGCCTGCTGGGCTCCCCAGTTCTCCCTCCCGGGGCCTGCTGTGCTCCCCAGTTCTCCCTCCCTGGGCCCACTGGGCTCCCCTGTTCTCCCTCCCTGGGCCCGCTGTGCTCCCCTCTTCTCCCTCCCGGGGCCCGCTGGGCTCCCCGGTTCTCCCTCCCAGGGCCCGCTGGGCTCCCCAGTGGCCAAACACAGCTGGAAGCTGTTGGCTTCTGTTTATAGTGGTCGGCAACTCACGTAGAGCAGTGGGAAGGGCGAGATGGGGCCGTCGAACAGGAGACACTGGCCCATCCACCTGAGTCCCTGTTCTGATGTTCATTGCACCAGAGAGGGTGGCCGGAGAGCGAGGGGATGTCCAGGAGCTGCCTTTGTCCCTGTCGGTGCTCCTGCCTCTCACCCCACTCTGGTGCCCAGGTCCTGCCTGTGGGTGCCTCCCTCCATGGGGGCTCGGAGCTTCAGGAAGGCAGTGCTGGCCAAGCCTGTGCCCTCAGACACCTGGCCTCTCCCTCTTAACTCTGCCTCCAGGAACCACGGTGGGGGCAGGTTCCCTAGAGCGAGTCAGGGACTCCACGGCTGCCGGTGCAGTGGGGAGAGGTTCACAGGAGAGGGACGTCTGGCTGCTGTTCCTGTCCACCTCGCTATGGCTTTGCCCAGCTCTCTGTACGCTGGGTCTGCCTTCTGTGGTCCCCTGCCAGGCCCTGCACATGTGTTTCCTGAGGGACATGGACCAGGCAGCTTGGAGATGCCTGTGAGCCACACGAGAATATCTGGACACTGGCACTCGCGATGGTGTGAATCCATGATGATTTTTCATTCCTTCCTGTATCTTCCAAATTCTCTATGTCCTCTCAAGTTTTCCTCCACTATCTGTGCAAGACCCTTGCAGGGCAGGAAGGGTGTCCTTTGCTGTCCTTGGGACAGCCCTTCCTAGGGTCCCATGTTTTAATTTCAGGATTGACACAAAGCAGAAAGTTTTACTTTCATGAAGTCCAACCTGTCATGTATCTCTTTGGAAAATTCTTCCGCTTTTTATCAGTGGGAGGTTTTTTCCCATTCACAGATTAGCCAAATATCCCCATGTATTCTTTTAATATTTTGGTAAAATACGTATAACAGAATTTTACCACCATAGCCATTTTTGTGTGTGGTCCTGTGGCATTAAGGACAGTTACATTGTGGTGCAACCATCATCCCCATTTATCTCCAGAACTCTTTTCAGAATCACAAACTGAAACTCTGTCCTCATTAAACGACTCCCTGTTCCCACCCCCCAGCCCCAGCACCCCCCCCTTCTACCTTCTGTCTCTATGAATTTGAGTCCTCTAGGTGCCTCATGAAAGTGGAATCAGACAGCATTTGTCCTTTTGTGACTGATTTATTTCACTCAGTGCACTGTCTTTGAGGCTCATCCACAGAGCATGTGCCAGAATTTCCTTCCTGTTTGAGGCTGACCCCTGTCCCTTTGCATGGATGGACCACATTTGGTTTTTCCATTTGTCATCAGTGGACACCTGGGCTGTGTCCACAGTCTGAGTCCACTCCTGCTGCTGTCGTAGAATACCCCACCTCTTAGTGCCATCACAGTGAGCATCAGCCTTAGCACAGGAGTTTTGGGGACACACTCTGACCACAGCACCTACCTTCTGGCTACAGTGAGTAATGCTGCTGTGAACATGGGTGTACATCTCACAGTCACCCATGGGTTTTGTTGGTGGTGGTTGTGTGTGTGTGGGCGGGGGGGGGGGGGGCAGGATCTTGCTCTGTTGCCCAGGCTGGAGTGCAATGGCGCAATCTTGGCTCACTGCAACCTCTGCCTCCCGGGTTCAAGTGATTCTTCTGCCTCAGCCTCCCAAGTAGCTGGGATTACAGGCTCCCACCGCCACACCTGGCTAATTTTTGTATTTTTGGTAGAGACAGGGTTTCGCCATGTTGGCCAGGCTGGTCTTGAACTCCTGACCTCAGGTGATCTGCCCGCCTCGGCCTCTGAAAATGCTGGGACTATGGGCGTGAGCCACCACGCCTGGCCTACCCCACCCCTTAATACCATCACAGTGACTATCAGCTTCAGCACAGGAATTCTGGGGGCACATTCTGACCACAGCAGCTACCTTCTGGCTACAGTAATTCTCTTGTGAACGTGGGAGTACATCCCACAGTCCCACATGGCTTTTGGTGGTGGTTCTGTGTGTGTGCGTGGGTGGGGGACAGAGTCTCGCTCTGTCACCCAGGCTGGAG
This sequence comes from Macaca nemestrina, assembly GCF_043159975.1. Taxonomy (NCBI): domain Eukaryota; kingdom Metazoa; phylum Chordata; class Mammalia; order Primates; family Cercopithecidae; genus Macaca; species Macaca nemestrina. Next base: position 1,485,159 of record NC_092142.1, read on the forward strand.
TGCAGTGGCGTGATCTCAGCTCACGGCAAGCTGTGCCTCTTGTGTTCAGGCAATTCTCCTGCCTCAAAGGTCGTAATCCCCAGTAGCTGGGACTACAGGCGCCCACCACCACACCCAGCTAATTTTTGTAATTTTAGTAGAGATGGGGTTTCAGTATGTTGGCCAGGCTGGTCTCGAACTCCTGATCTCAAGTGATCCACCTGCCTTGGCCTCCCAAAGTGCTGGGATGACAGGCGTGAGCCACCGTGGCCAGCTGGTCCCACGTGTTTCTAAACATTGTATGGCTGAAAATTCTTTCATTCAACTGAAATTTGTTTTATCACATTACATGAATTTTTTTTCTTTTTTTGAGACAGAGTTTTGCTCTTGTTGCCTAGGCTGGAGTGCAATGGTGCGATCTCGGCTCACCGCAACCTCTGCCTCCTGGGTTCAGGCAATTCTCCTGTCTCAGCCTCCTAAGTAGCTGGGATTAGAGACATGCGCCACCACGCCCGGCTAATTTTGTATTTTTATAGTAGAGACAGGGTTTCTCCAAGTTGGTCAGGCTGGTCTCGAACTCCTGACTTCAGGTGATTGGCCTGCCTCAGTCTCACAAAGTGCTGGGATTGCAGGCGACATGAATTTCAAATGAAAATACCCCTCCTTGGCCGGGCGCCATGGCTTAAGCCTGTAATCCCAGCACTTTGGGAGGCCGAGACGGGCGGATCACGAGGTCAGGAGATCGAGACCATCCTGGCTAATATGGTGAAACCCCGTCTCTACTAAAAATACAAAAAACTAGCCGGGCGAGGTGGTGGGCGCCTGTAGTCCCAGCTACTCAGGAGGCTGAGGCAGGAGAATGGCGTAAACCCGGGAGGCGGAGCTTGCAGTGAGCCGAGATCCGGCCACTGCACTCCAGCCTGGGCGACAAAGCGAGACTCCATCTCAAAAAAAAAAAAAAAAAAAAAAAAAAAAAAAAAAAAAAAAAGAAAATAGCCCTCCTTGTGGCTGCCTCTGCCTTCCTGGTCTGTTTCCTGGTATATGAGGTGCCCTCTTGTTCTTCAGGGGTGAGGAGCTCTCGAAGTCCCGTCTGCTTGGTGGCCACTGTGTTATGGTCTCGAACAGGGAAAGTGTCCACCCAACACTGAACTGAGTTTAAATTGTTTAGAATTCTATCCATTCTTCCAGGTTATCGTCAACATTGCTTTCACAAAAATTTTAAAAAATGGAATTTGCGCCAGCATGGTGGCTCATGCCTACAATCCCAGCACTTTGGGAGGCCGAGGGTGGAGGATCAGTTGAGCCCAGGAGTTTAAGACCAGCTTGGGCAACATGGCAAAACCCCATCCCTACAAAAAAAAAAAAAATTAAAAATTAGTCGAGTGTGGTGGCACGCGCCTGCAGTCCCAGCGACTTGAGAGGCTGGGGTGGGAGGACAGCTTGAGCCTGGGAGTTCAAAGCTACAATGAGTGACTGCGTCACCGCACATCACCCTGGGTGACAGAACAAGACCTTGTCTCAAAAAAAAAAAAAAAAGGAATTTTTACAGAAATGTTCATAGTAGCATTATCTATAATCCATAATAGCCAGGTGTCCATCAACCAACAATGGACAAATAAATGTGGTCCATTCACAGGACAGAATATTAATTGTGTGATTCCATTTCCATGAAAAGCCCACAACAGGGCCGTTCACAGACACAGAGAGGAACAGTGGCTGCCAGGGGGTGGACGGGGGAGGGGGGAGTGACTGCTGAGGGGTGTACATTTCTTTCGGGGGGACGGAACCATCTGGGAACCAGACAGAGGTGACAGCTGAATGTGTCGTGCCATGCAACTGTTCACTCTCAAATGCTCAATTCTATGTAGTATGAATTTCACCTAAACATTTAAAATTGGATTTTTACTGGAATTCCACTAAATGGATAAAGTCACATGGGATAAGCTGCCTCCCACCCCAGTGCTCGCCCGGAATGTCACAGGGATGGCGCCGCGGAAAGCCGTGCTCCCCAGTCCCTTCCTGTGCGGTTGACTCATGATCAAAGCTGGCGCGGGCCAACCATGGGGGTGCCCAGTGTCTCTGGCCTCTACCAAGCGTCCCTCTTTCTGCTCCCACCCGGCGCTGGCAGTGTCCCTCAGGCGATTATCACAGGCAGAGAATGGTGACTTATCTTGTCTCACTTTCAGTTCTCAGTCATTGTTTTTTAAACAAATAAGCCCGGAAGGTTGGCGGGATGCAGGTCCTGCTGTCTGAGGCTCTCGCAGGCGTCTCCCCACCCCGGCTCTCCCAGAACCCCGGTCGCCACTGGCGTTCATTAGACACCCCCACCAGCTTCCAAGAGACCTGGCACCCCTGCCCGCCTGACCCCTGCTCAGGCTTCTTAACATCAGCGGCTGCAACTGCCCACAGGCCATGGCGACGCCTATGCTGGGAGGTCCAGCCTGTCCCTCGGAATGGGTGCCTGGCCTCGGGCCTGCTGTGGTCACGTCAGGTTCTTGGCTGGATCTGGTGACGGGCACCTTCTGGGCTCCCTGGTGCAGGGGCCAGCGTCTTCCCGAGACTCTCTTCCTCAGGACCACCTGCCACCCCAGCAGCACAGGTTCTCTGGAATCACAGAGGCTGGAGACCCCGGGGCAGCTGGGCCAGGGCCAGGGAAGGGAACGGTTGTCTGGGATTCTGGAGGGCTTCCCCGGCGCAGAACAGGCAGCCTGCGAGAGTAGATGTCCTCCCCGGCCCTGGGGTGGTCCGGACCCCTGGCTCCCATCTCCCAGCCAGCCTTGCTCTCTCACCGGGGCCAAGAACCTCTGCATGGCCAGCCAGGACCCCCACCCCCAGCAGCCTATACCCCCTGCCTCTGGTTCTTCAAGCACCTGCCACACTTGACCCCAACAAGCTCCTCCTGGGGATCCCCCCAAGCAGGAACCCCCTGGAGCTGTGCAGTCGACACCCAGGGCTCCGCCTCAGTCCTCCGGGACACCCAGGGCTCGGCTCTAGTCCTCCCAGGTCCGGACTCCCAGGGCTTGGCTCCAGGCAGTACCCACTTTGGACCTGAAGCCCAGGGCCCCTCACAGCTGCTCCGGGGTCCCTGACAGAGGCCTTTGCACTCCCGCTGCTACATGGGACCTGAGGCCACAGGCAGAGCTGGCGGGGACACGGGCTCTGTGTGAGGTGGGTGGGAAGTGGCTGCAGCCCGGCTCTGCCCGCGTGGCACTGGGTGTCCTCACTTGGGAAGGGGCTGAGTGAGCACGAGGCTCCGCCGGCTCCCCGGAGTGCTGACCAGGCGCCCTGCTGCTGCAGCCAAGACGGGCTGTGGGCTTCTCTCCTGGCCCCTCAGCAAGTGGGGTAGGGCTGGGGTGTCCAGATCGGGGTGGGAGGCCTGGGGTCTGCCAATCTTCCCTCAGCCTGCCCCTTCCTGTTCGGGCACCTTTATCTCTAAGGCGGAAGCCTCTGTGCCAAGGCCCCATGAGTGCCGGGAGATGGCTCCGACCCCTGCCGGTTGCCAGGCGCCCTGGGTGTGTCCTGCTATTCCAGCCAGGAGGGGACTAAGGCTCGGGGCCAAAGTGCAGCCTAAGGCACCGCCCACCTCAGTGTGGGGTGAAGGAGAGGGAAGGTTCCCAGTCCAGCCGCAGCGCCAGTGCCCCCCCTGTCTAGCAGGGTTCACCAGCCCCGGCCACCGGCCCCAGCGCCCCCGTCCGTGGTTGTCACCACACCCAGGAGCCCTGCTACCACCCCCCCACAGACACACAAGGTGGGACTTGAGTACGGGGCCACTTGGGGGTGCTGCGGGGCAGCCTGGCCCCAGCGACAGCCTCAGGGAAAAAGGTGGATGCCGGGGGACTTGGGAGGCAGCAGGCTTGGGCAGTGTGTGGGTGGCGCGGCCAAGACAGAGCCCATCTCGCTGCAGAGGGGCCGTGTGTGCACAGCAAATGGGAGTCCCCGCAGACGCCCCTCCTCCTGTCCTGTGCTGTTGAGGGCCACGCTGGGTCCCCCGCCTGCCTGGGGAGTGGCTCCCAGCACACACACACGTGGGTTCTGCAGACTCTGGCCGGGCCTCGGTGCATCCCTCCCGACAGCAGGGCACCCTCTGTCCCAGGACAGGAGTGAGGCGAGGTGGAGAGGCGGGCGCCAGCTGGGGCTCCCAGGGTCCCCACAGGCAGACATCTGTCTGTAAGGAGAGGATGGCATTTCCCGAGGGTGGGCCTGGAAGGTCCAGAGTCTTCACACTAAAACGGCGGCTGTGGTGGGAGACGGCCCCCACCCCCATCTCCTGCCACCCTCGCCCCTCCTCCCCCAGTTCCTCCACTCGACCCCCACTGCTGGTTGCCCCCAGGCCTGGTCCAGTGGCAGGTAGTGGGGACGACTGAGCAGTCGCAGGCTGGGGTGCCGCGGCGACAGGGAGGGTCACTGTTCCCGGCTGCTTCCTCCCAGCCAGGGTGTACCGCCAGATGGACAGACAAGGTCCCCCTGCCCTAGTGGCTGCAGCCTCTGCCCTCCTACCTCTCTCCTCAGCCGGCCCCACCATGCAGGGTGCACCCTGATGTGGGGGACTGTCCCCTCACAGACCCTCCCGGGGCAGGCTGTGGACCTAGCTGCTCAGAAATTGGTCAAGACTAGTGGGGGCCCCTATGGGGAGGGCGTGGGGGCAGGGAAGGTCCTGAAGAGGGGGACGGGCGAGCTGGGCACTCCATGGGTCTGGACGTCCCAGGGTGGACAAAGATCAAGGGGCCGTGGGGGCACCTGGGACCCTGCATCTGTTCCGACCCCCACGAGCCCACTCTTGGTGCCTCTGTGGGGGCTCTCCTGCCCCCACTTGGGGATGCTTTATGGACGGCCTTGTGAGGGTTCCAGGCAGCATGGCTGAGCCCGGTGACTCCTGACGCTGTTGCTGCCAAGGCCCAGTGGCCACGCCGCCACAGATAGCACACCAAGGAGGAGGAGGTAGTGGGTGGACAGCCGGGCTAGAGGGGCTAGGAAGAGGGGGAGGGAGGCCCAGGCCGGGTTGAGGTGGTTCCAGAGACAAGTGAGCACGTGGCCGGGAGAGCTTCCGGGAGCGGCCGCAGCTGTTCCAGCTGCTGAGGGTAACGGAGGCTTCCAGTGACCATAGCTGGGCCAGACTCTTGCCTGGAGGGACCGACCCACCCACACTCCCAAACAGGGCCCTCTCTGCCCCTACATCTGCAGCCAGGCCATGTGGACCCGACTTTCATCCCTGTCTAAGCATGAGGCGACTCCGTGGGGGTCTGAGGTTCCCCCCAGCTCTGGTGCCCATCAGGGTCCAATCTTCCTCCAGCCCCCACCCATTCAGACAGACTGGGGACCTGTGAGCCCCCAAAACAGGCCCCCCTGCGCTCAGCCACGTGTTTCCCGCCAAGGACAAGCCTCTGCCAGGCCAGCCCCACCCGCCCAGCCACTGTGAGTGCTGGGTGCCCCTAACACTGCCTGGAAGTTACCGTCTTCCTTCGACGCTTTTGGCCTCCCCCGGGTCCAGCCACACCTGTCAGGTGCTTGGCAAATACCCAAAGTCGAATGAATATCTCCACAGCAGGGGTGCCTGGCACAGCTTTTATAAGCAGAATGGCCCCTCAGCCGTGAGGGCGAGTACCTGGGTGAGCAACCGGACTCCCAAGGAGGCACCTGGCTCTCTCCACCACCCGGCCCCACCCACCGCACACTCAGCACCACAGGCCTCCGTCCACGTGGCTTCCTGTGTGCCAGCCCCTGTGAGGGCAGGTGCGGGTCAGACTTGCTCCCACCACACCCAGCACTCCACATAGCCCAGTCCCTGCACACAGTCGGCGCTCAACCAATCCCTGCACACAGTCGGCGCTCAACCAATCACAGCACACAGTGGGCGCTCAACCAATCCCTGCACACAGTCGGTGCTCAACCAATCCCTGCACACAGTCAGTGCGCAACCAATCCCTGCACACAGTGGGCGCTCAACCAATCCCTGCACACAGTCGGCGCTCAACCAATCCCTGCACACAGTCGGCACTCAATCACTGCACAGTCGGGGCTCAACCAATCACTGTACACAGTCGGCGCTCAATCACTGCACAGTGGGCGCTCAACCAATCCCTGCACACAGTCGGTGCTCAATTGTCAATCCCTGCACACAGTGGGCGCTCAACCAATCCCTGCACACAGTGGGCGCTCAATCAATCCCTGCACACAGTGGGCGCTCAACCAATCCCTGCACACAGTGGGCGCTCAATCAATCCCTGCACACGGTGGGCGCTCAACCAATCCCTGCACACAGTCGGCGCTGAAGCTCTGCTGCCCCCCACGCCCCCAGCACACAGGCTGCGGGGCTCCGCTGCGGGCCCCTCTCCCGGCTACAGCTCGGCGGCCGGCTTGACCAGGTGGCCACTGAAGGTGATGTAGAGGTCTCCGCGCTCGCCGTAGACCGCGTTGTCCTGCTCGCGCTGGAACATGCGCACCCAGACGGCGTCGCCCGCGGCCAGCAGCAGCATCAGGCTCTGGGCCTGCATGACGCTGCGCTCGCTGGGCTGCGCGTAGAGCACGGCCGCGGGCCGCCGGTTCAGCATGATGTGCAGGTAGGTCTCCTTGTAGTTCCAGGTGTGCACGTTGAGGCTGAGGAAGTAGACGCCGGGCACCGTGCAGAGGAAACGACCCTCGGCCAGGTCGAAGGCGCCGTCCAGGTTCACCAGCTCCGTGTCGAAGGGCACCGCCTGGAAGTCGTCGGAGCTGTGCAGGCCGTCGCGCCGGCCCACGGAGAAGGCCGCGTAGGCGCGCTGGCACGGGGCTCCCGGCGGCCCCACCTGCCCCTTCTGGCCTTTCCGGCCCTGCAGGCCCCGGGCGCCCGGCGGCCCCTCCTTCCCGCTCCTGCCGGCACGACCTCGGACGCCGGCCTCGCCCTTCTCACCTGCGGGGAACAAGCGGAAGCCGCGGGTCGGGCCGGGCTGGGCAGGCCTCCCCGATTCCAGGCACCCAGGCTGGGGCTCAAGGGTCACTGTAAGGACACAGTCTTTGCAAGTGATGGCCCCTGTCCCAGCCTCCGTGTCCACTTCTGTAAGATGGGGTGAAGCCATTCTCCACAGGTGTGGCTGGACCAAGGCCTGTGACAAGGCCGTCCCCACTGGGAGGGTGGGGACATGGGTGGTCAGGGCCAGCTACGGTCTGGGTTGGGTGTTAAAGAATGAGAAGGCTGGGAAGTTCCTACCCAAGTCTAACCTTAGTACGGCCTGCTGTCCAGCCTTCGGGACAGCGCAGCCTTGTCAAGGGGTCTCAGAGCAAGCGGGCCGCCCAGTCTCCCTTCCCAGGGGGCTGCTATTTTGGGGATCTCAGGAACCCTGGTCCCTCCCCAGGGTCCTCTCACCCCACTTTGGATCGTGGGCCCCTTCCCAAGCCAGCGGCTTCTTCCTGCTTGAGGGGGGGAGCCCAGGGGTCCCTGGGCAGGGAGTGCTGCCAGGACAGAGACTGGGGCTCAGCGTCCCCTCCCGCCCTCCTCCCGAGCCCCACGTCCCCTCCCCACTCCCTGTGGACTCGGGTCCTGGTGGGGGAGCATGCAGGCGGCACCCACGGGCCTCACCTTTGAGGATTTCAATGTCTATGGTGGGCCGCACACGAGGCAGGCTCCTCCACGGGTCCCCGTCACTCACCCGGGCATAGGGTCCGGGGGGCCAGGCCGGGTGGCAGCAGTGCACACAGGGCCTCCTCGGCAGCCCAGGCCAGGCCCCCGCGGGCAGCAGCAGTGCCAGGAGCAGCAGGGTGGGAGCTGCCATCTCGGCCAGGGCTGGGGAGAGGGAAGAGGGGAGGGACTTAGAAGGAGGTGCCCCAGCTGGAGCCCCCAGACCCTACGGCGGCCCAGCCCCCACCCTGCCCCCATTGGGAATACAGCAGGTGGAGGCGGGAGCTTCTGCCTGGACGTGGACGGTCCTGGCCCAGTGGGTGAGGCCAAGGCCGGGACTCAGGGGCTGCTGCACTCTGGGCTGCACCAGGCCCCCTGCACACCTGGAGTCGGGGAGTCCTGGTCCCCAAACCTGGGGCCCCCACACCCAGCAGATGGAGGAGAAGCCGTTATGGGACACAGAGTCTCTGAGACAGCCCTCTAAACTCAGGAGCGGGTGGCCACCCAAGGCCCCACCCTCTGACTGGGCAGAGCCCTGGGGCATGGCGGCTGGCCTGCTCCAGGGAAAGGCCCCCCAAAGCTGGCCTGGAGCGGGGGGGCCCTGCACAGTGCATGGAGGCACAGTCTCAGCCGGGCCCAGAGAGCCTCTCGTCCAGAGCCCTCAGGGCAGGGCCTGCAGGGGCCTTGGGAGGCCACCCCTCTGCCTCCCCCAGACTAGGCAAGGATGGTCCTACCTTGGTGCTGAGGGGGAGCCAGAGCCAGTCTGGGTCCCCATGAGCAAGATGGACCCCCTCCCGACTCTACCAGCAGCTGCCCCA